>NC_051846.1:34179986-34182933 GCF_002237135.1 Teleopsis dalmanni
AGAACAGGACTGACACGCAAGAATGTCAGAAGACAGTGGAGATGCTTAACATCAACCATATAATAGTTTGGAATTATTTAAACAGACGAGGTAACACAAAAAAGCGCAATTTTTAGGTACCACTTAAATCAATACAAAAAAATTTGATTTATTGAACTATTATCAGTGAAATGATGCTGGAATGAAACAAAATTGTGCCATTTTTTAAGTGAACGTTAAGTGGATTAAATACGAGAACATCCAATGCAAGTGATCATGATCAACCCGCTGACTCTCCACAAACGATTTGAAAACGTGTATTGACTGGAAATAAGCTTATGTTAAGATTGTGATAAGATTGAAAGGGTATAATTTCAATGGCTGCTCTAGCCATTGATACGGTTAGTTTGGTCGTTGACTGCTAGAGAGAAACAATCATGAATAACCGATCTGGATTGATCAACAGAAAACAAGTTTTGTTTCATCATGAAAATGTCAGACCTCAAAACTATCTAAATGTAGGCTTAGGTGGGTTATTCTGGGAACCCCAAGGGATCCACTCAGGTTGATAGATCCATTGTGTAACGAAGCTTTGAAAAATAGCTTATAATACTATTTAAACAGAATTCTTGCAGTTGACCATTATTCTTAGAAAATAAAGCCCTTAAAGTGGTAAATTGACACCGTGCATGTGTTGCACAAAAGCAAAGTAGATGGAAGGCACTTTCATTGTTCTCTCCACAACTATAACAGCCATAATTGAAAGGGAAATTCCATTTTCTATCATGGTTACCTAATCTACAATGAGTTTTGTGATAGGGTTACTCACAGAAACCTATCACAAAACTGATATCTTTATGGGATATCTCAATGAGTGTATCCTTTTAATGAAACGTGGCCAAATTGCATAGACATGCCTATATATCGTTAAATTTTTCCATCCTTTATTAAAAAGTTCGGCACAGAAAGAACTCATTGGTAATTTGCATGATGTCTGCATTAAGCACATATTATTTAGGTGTGTCGAGTGGTTTCATGATCGACCCAGTCTGGCTTTGCAATTACCGAAAATATCCCCATCACCAGGAATGCAGATTACAGATATATTGAACTGCATTGATATTTCATTTAGAGATGTGTAACAATCAAAAACTGTTCCAGATGTAAATTGGACTTAACTCAAGGGCTTTAAAGCAGCTTGATTGTGCGATAGAGTTTATATATAATGTAGTGTTAAGAAATTTCTGTGCATTAAATAAAATGCCTCTTTAAAAATGAATTTTATTTAATAGATATATATCTTCCCTGACAAAAACTAAAAAATCTTCCATTAGGTGATGTTCAGTATCTTAATTTTAAATCTGGCTTATAAATTAATAAGTTTGTTTTTCAGTTAATTCAGTTTAAGTACTTCAACGGATTTCAAAGATAAATCCATATTCCATGCGATCTGGTTTCAATTATAAACACAGGGCATCATCTTCCAAAATCTTTGCGTTTAACATGAAAATATTCTGCATTCATATTACAGATTATTTATTTTATGTTAAGTAAAAACATTTTTATATCTAAATATACATAATGTAAAACTCCACTTTGCCTTAATATTCACTATTCCAGTTTATTAATTTGTTTAATCTTTTTAACTTAAAAAAACTGCTTGTATATTTAATAAATTAAAAGTAAACAACATCCACTTTTAGTGAAAGTTTTTATTTTTAATTCTAAGTTTTATTACGAAAGTTAAATTAAAGCTCTTAAAATGAGTTTATGACGTGAAAATTTAATTTTGATTAAGTTTATGATTTTTGAAAGGATTAGCTTGGCGTAGTACAAAGAGTTGAGTGATAATTTTAACACCAGCAAATTTCAAATAGAAATTTTAATTACTTTTAACAAAATTACTAATTTTATTCAATTTTAATAGAATGGTTTAATTTAGTAAAAAATTTATTTGATTAGCTTCTTAAGTTGTTAAATTTTTTTTATATTCAAATTTAAATTAAAGTATTCAGGCTTTTTATCCAAGTTTCTGAAATAGTTAAAGTAAATAATCAGAAGAAATAGTTTTTTCTTTGTTCCGCGTCATGTGATATAAACGAACGGATTAATGGAAACTGAAGAACAAGTCTATATTGTACAAATAATATTAAACTTTATACCCTTAAAATAAAGTCACATATATTCTTTATAAAAATATCCAAACAAACTGAATGAGAATTATAAGGAAACACTTTTAAGTGTAAAATCTCGATAATTTTACAAAACGTAACATTAGTTATTCTACATTACACAGGTATAAATGTGTGTCTAATATAATTATGTTTTCCACTACCTTACTTAGTAAGTGATACTTGACCGAAGTAAAATTCTTTAACCATACAATAAGTAAGCGTGTTTTCTAACCTTACTTAAATAAGTTGATAAATTGGTCAAAACTGTCGAATGTCATCCTTAAAAATAAATTTCACATCAGGAAAATTAAAAAATTGTAAACAAAAAATGTGAACAAACAAGAGCTGTACGCACTGAAGAAGTAAGTATTTAATAAAATCTTTGTTCTTATTAATTGAATATGTGATGCATGTGTAAAATATTTATCTGAATAATTTAATATATCAATTTTATATTTAAGTGAAGTTTTTTAAAAAAAAAAACAGAGCCTAGAACTTTTCAACAACTTTCTGACACATAAAAGCTCTTTCACATGCAATAAGTAACTCATGTCAATGGAAACGACAGAAGCTTAAAGTTACTTACGTTATTTACTAAGTAAGCAGTTGAAACATGCTGTAAGTTTAATATTAGATTTAAATTCAGTTCAGAGGTGGATTGCTAAGAATCGGTAAAAGTTAGATATAAAAGTCTTTTTTCCTGGTACAAAAATTTTGAAAAACAATTCGTAATTGTTTTTTTTTTTGTTATTACATATTGCAAGTACCTCAACTATAGTTTGAAAAAAAAAAAA
>NC_051846.1:34183033-34206859 GCF_002237135.1 Teleopsis dalmanni
ACTATTACTTTTTTTAGTTTTAAAACAGGTTATTTTTAATTACAACTATTGAAACTGAAATGATCTCAATTGTTTTAAATATTTAAAATTATATTTAAATAATAATAGATTGAATACTCCATCTTTCACCTTTATCGTTTTAAAGCAATTTTAATTTAAATGGCATATGAAAGTTTCTTTTGTTTAAATTAATTTATTAATGTTTCACTCCTTGGCTGTTTGTCGTATCTTTTCCGTTTCCAAGGATAAAATCTGTGAATTTTTCATATTGGCATCATTGTTTTGCTTTTGTCATAAACGGAAATTGCCTGTTTTATTAATTTTAACCAAAAGTAATCGTTGCAGAAAACTTGAACAATAGTTTCGCCAGGAAAGTCAAATTAAAAACGCACTTAGCATTAAAAATAATTTAATTAAAAGTTCTCATTCACTTTAAGCAAAAACTGTGCTCCTTTTTACATTTTTATTTAAAATGCAACGGAGTGCGAGTAGTGCCCTTTCGTATGCTAAATAAAATAAAATAAAATAAAACAAAATAAAATAATATAATAAAAACAAGAATAAAAACGCAAAATTCAGAAAACAAAATTCTTCTGAACAAAGCCTTTTAATTGTATTAGTACCTAAGAGAGAAAAAAATGTATAGTCATTGGGGCATTTTCTGACCCTCATAGAAATAAGGACATACAAAATATGAACCACAAATTTTCGGAACTCATATAAAATTTAATTAAAGCCAACCAAAATGCCTGAAGGGAAAACATTTGATACTTATTTTTATTATTTTTTTCAATCTATAAGAATTGTATATATTATACCAAAGAATTAGATAAATTCTTCTGGCGCAGAGAAAGTGAGGCTATATTCGCTTCAAGGTGGAAGTTAATTTTCAGCAATTTCTTGTCTTCTCAACAATTTGCAATACTTTTTACTTCGTTAATCAAAGGCTCTTTGACAATTCATTTATGTTGATTATCACAACAACGACGACATTATCAGTAGCAGCAAGCATAACAGCAGCAACAACAGCAGCAACAACAGCAGCAACAACAGCAGCAACAGCAGTGACAACAGCAGTGGCAGCAACAGCATTTAATTGCATTTATGTACTCTTATTACTACAAACACATAGACTACATATAATTATAGTTTAGTTAAGTAAAGTTTTATCCTTTACTGCGATTTTAATTGCAGCTTCTCTCCAAAGTGAACTTGTGCAGATGGCGTTCACCAGCGCACGTTGCCATGCCTTTGGAAGCTGTTGGAGGCATTGAAGGATAAATGAACACAACTGCTGCATTAGCAATGTAAAAATGCTAAGTTGGGCAAACTATTGAAGCGTGATTATTCAATCAAATTTCGTTTAAGTCCTCGTACTTCCTTTGTTTCTCTCCTTTTGTTGCTTAAGTTTTATGCGGAAAATAATATGAAATTGGAATTCTGTATTCATTTAGTAGCCCTAAGTGAAATACTTTTATAGGGTTTTCAGTTAAATGTATGCCAATGAGCGTTGCAAACGATGGAAGTAATTTAAATCATGTGATATGCAAATTTATTCATGGAAAAAAATTTTCTTAAATATTTCTTGCATTTATAATTAAAAAGTTTTATTTTAAAAATTATTAAAAAAAATTATCACGCCTTATGAGCTCATTTAAATAATTTCTGATAATATAATCAAAAGTCTAACTACGTATTTTAAGAAAAAAAAAAACATAACCTATGCTATGTTGTGATTCATAGCAAACTATCGTTTGGATTATAAAACATAAAACCCTCATAGTTTTATTTTTCTATTTTTCAATTTTCACTTCCTTACATAGATTAGAAAGTATTATAAAATTTTTAACTCTTTCTTTTTAATTTTTGTTGAACTAATTAAATTTGTAAGTAGCTTTTGACCTTAATGTAGTAATGGAATTGGCTGAATTCAACTGAGTACAAGTGTTTCTTTTGAGTATAAGTACTGAAACTTCAAACAGTAATCAAGCACTTAATTATTCCATTATTTAAACTTGGTACTTGTGTATTTTAATTACATTAGTCTGGCACTAATTTCATTTACCAGTTTTGCACCACCATTGCTACCAGCAAATAATTTAAATATTTGAGTAACACTAGATAAATTAACTAGAAAATACATTTTTTAAGTGTCGATTAATCCGTTGACTTAGGCTTTTTGCTGCTTTAATTTTATTCCTCAACACATGAACAATTTTCCTTAGTTTATTAGTTGTAAATAATTGACAATAAACAATAGTGTTTACTCCTTCTGTACTTGAATGATAATATTAAAAGACAAATCCCTGTGCTCTACTAAAAACATATTACACAATAATACTTTAGACTCCATTATAGTAATTAAAAAGTTGTACGATCCAAACATGGTACCACTTGAATTAATAACAATGTATTTAAATAGCCACAGTTGGTGTTTATGGAGCCATTAAAAAAATAAAATAAATAACTTGAAGAGGCTACTGAAAACAACTAAAAACAACTAATGTACATAATTAATGTAATTATTAAGTAGGATTAAATTATGTTAAGTGTAATAGGTTTATAAGAAACCCGAAGTAAAATAAAAAAAAATTTTTTTATAATCTTTTGAGAATGTTTTGATGTAGTTCTCTGTTTACTGGGAAACCCAAATCAACTGCAACTTTTTGAACACTTTATTTTCTTGATTAAAATCAAATTTATAAAATTATAAAAAATTATAAAATTATAAAAAAAAATTATAAAAAAAAAATAGCATAAGGTTTTAAATAAATATTGAATTGGTTCTAAATTATTTGTTTTTCTATGGGTCTGAGTCACAAAAATGAGCTCTATATTGCTGATATAATAATCTGAGCAAACCAGTCATTCATATCGAAAAGTATTTTTGAATACGTCAGCAATCGTATTCTTAGTGTTGATCTTGGTCTGCTCTTGATTGAATCTGAGCAAACCAGTCATTCATACCGAGTATGAATAACTGAGTATATCATCAATCATATTTTTTAGTGTTGAACTTGGTTTGCAAAGTGCCCCATACCCCATGATGAGTGATTTTTCATCTAGAGACTGTGGACGACTGTTGATATGAATTAAGAGGTTGCTATGGCTCTTATCGTTTGACATATTATTCATAAGTTGAACGAATCTGAATCTTAGAAAATTTCAACCATTAACATGGAAGAGGGTCTTTAAGTACATCAACCTTGATATGTTTTAGTGTTGATCTTGGTCTGCAAAATGTCCCACACTGATATGACATGATGAGTGAGCTTGTATATAGCCGTGTAGCTAAGACCCATTCAAGTTAAAATCATAGCCTGTTGTATTATTGCTTATGAGATTGTGGACGGCTCTTGAAATGAATTAAGAGTGTACTATTGTTCTAGTCGTTTGTCAAATGAGTGATATATTAAACGAATTTGAATCTTAGAAAATTAAATTCATTCATATGAAAAAGTTTTTTGAGATACTTAAGAAATAATATTTTACTACTGACTTATTTACCATTCGATGATGAACTACTATTGAAACGAAGTCTTGTTTTTTAGTTACTGTTGAATTCCAATACTTTGTGTCACTGTGTAGAATCTTTATAGCATAAAAATATATGATTCTCTACATTTTCAGAGCACACTTTCAAACTTTATCTCTGTAAATAGCTTTTTTTGACCATAAAGTCACGGTACAAAAACAACAAGTGAAATAGACTAATAAACTTCCCGGTTCTTAAACTATTGCAAATGATGGTGCTTTTTTAATCTTCGTATCGTATAACCTTTGTTGGAAGTAAGCTCGAACATTTTGTTTGTTTACGAATTACTCAATTCGAACATTTTTTCTAATCATAGAAAACGATGTTCTGCAATTATTCATGTTCGTGGAAGTATAGGAGTTGCCTTTTTTAGGCATAGTTATTTTTTGCATATTGCTGTCCTGTCATTTTTGGATTTTGTCTATTTTCGAGTCAATATTTAATGCTTAACTCGTTTTGAATTGAGTCATTTCATTTCATTACACGGGCTCCATTTATTTATAGCTTTCTATATCACATTTCCTATAGTTAATTCTTTTTTCCTGCAGTTTAATTCTAGTGCTTCGCTCAATAGTGTCAATTTCTCTATATTTTCTTTCATTAATTTTCTCAATAAAGTCAGTTTCCGAATACTGTGTTGTGGTGCGAAATAAGAAAAATTTGGTCCCACTAAGTATTTCCTGGACTTAGATGTCTTTCAGAAGCCTCATTCAAGACTTTTCTCTTAATTACAATGCTATTGCTTATGAATGCTGAAGTTATGTTGCCGATAATAATTTTTCCGAAGAACTTAAACTCAAATGCTTCTTAATAAAAATCAATAGAATATATTGTTCTTAAAGGAATATAGATTCAGTGTTGCTATCAGTTCTGAGAGTAGGACAATTCTGAGAGTTCTGAGAGTGGTTACAGTTCAATTGGGTCATAGTGTAAGCACTTCTTATTTAATTTTGTAAAAATAAATTGATATTAACACTTAAAAAAAGTGTGCGATGAAATCTGATACAGTATTTTTACAAAATCCAAATGGTTCCAAAAATAGACAAATTATACTTAGTTTCATCAATTTCAAGTATAGTAATATAGTCTCAAATGGTTTTCTTGTAAGTATCTCACAAATCTAATTTATTTTTTATTTCAGATGACATATACCCACGCAAATTTTAACAATATTAAATAAAGCCTATAAAAAACAAGAAGGAAGCCAATTACACAAATGTCGAAATGGTCAATAAACAAAGAATGGCTTAACAACTTAAAAATCTAACAAAAAAAAAATTGTAAATAAAAATTGTTTGAAAATGTGAGGAAAAATTAAGTAAAAATGGGAAAGACGACCAAATAGCGAATGTAAACATATCATTCTTGACATATTGATGACAATATCCAAAATTAAATCTGAAGGCAATTTTTATTAATTGAGTTTGAAAAGTCCTGCTGTTTCCTATTTGAGCACCACCGCCCGAATAGATAAATCGAGGGTGGGAAAATAAACAAAAACAAATCAAAACAGTGGCACAAAAAATGTGCCACTTAATGAACCATAAAGTTCGATATCTATAGGCGACCATTAGCAGTGTAATAAAAACCAACAGGCGAAGGAAGTAACCAACCAATGAAGCAAGCGGTTCGTGGTTTCACACAAGAAGGCAATTACTTTCAATGTCAACCACCGTTGACAATTTAAGCAGCACTCAATACCACAAAATAACACTCGAAACCACTGTGTTCTGGCGCATAAAAGTGGGAGCAAATTTTTTTTCCAATTAATTTATCGTTTAGTGTGCCATCCAAATAGATACATTTTAACCACATGTATAGGCACTTACATACATACATACACTTACATACATACATACATAGCTATACATAAACGTGTAGGAGAAGCGTGGCATACATAGTTAAGCAAGGACACCGAACAAGAAGACCAGATGAGAATGCTGCCGACAACAATGAACCGTTGCCGAAATTGGTTCTGTGCGCGCAATAATAATAACGACTATGCTGAGGTTTCAATTAATGACGCAACTGCTTCCACACATCATGCTGTTGCAACACCAGATTTCATTAAAGATCACCAACCATCTACAGCGACTACCGCAACAACGGCTACTACAGCCACTACTGGTACGGGAGCTGGAACAGGCATTATTGGCGGTGGCGGTAATGCACATGTCGTCACTTTTCTCGATGATGTGCCGAGCGGCAATAACGGCATAGTTAGCACAACAAGTCGCATAATAACCAATTCGGAATTAAACGCTCAAGCAATGGATAACAATTCGGATGCTATTGAGCCGATGGACGATTTTGCATGTACTTCCGGTTCATTGCTGTGTGATGAAAATGCGCCATCATCGAAAAATTGCTATCGTCTGGTAATGTTAGGGTAAGTATACAAATACGATAAACTAAATTCCAATTAAGAATGATTTCAGTTCGAGCTTTATTAAATCATCTCATATTTGGCATCATCCTTTGTTGAAAATGTGCAGAGATACAGAAATAATTAAACGGATATAAGCAGCCTTTATCCCAGATTAGTTGAATACATTTCATTATTTTTCTGTTAAAGATTGTGGCTCGCAATTTGCTTCAATTCAATTGATTCCTTGTTGAATTCCTTTTTAATAATTTCAATTGATTCCACCCGTCATGTTGCTGTCATGTTACTCCCCCAGTATCATTAAAAAACAAAGGCAAGTAAAATTGATTATCCTTCATTGCATATTAAGCACAACCGTGGAATAAATCCACTTAAAGCACCACAACTCCAACTACGTGCGCGCTCGATGTGAGTGATTCCAAATTAATTAAGTAGATTATTTTAATTATTGAAAGCAAAGTATACACTGAAAAAATTGCTTAATGCTTTATAAATAAACAGAGTATTTGCAGGCTTTTTAAGCTTAATTCAGTAACCTTTTGTTAATTACATTTTAATATTATACTGTACACATATTGTTGATATTTTCATTTAAAAATTACTCTCAAATAAATGAAAAAGGTTAATACTTGGGCGTTTTCGATTCTGCCTTAAATGGCATGTATTATATGAGAATGGATTAGAGAGCAGTTATATTAAAGGTTATATTGTTATGGAGTAGTTTAACCTTTATTTGTTGGCATATATGTTAGTATGATATTTATATAAAACTTAAATTATAAATAAGTTTAAAATATAAATATGATTTTATAAGTCAACTTTAGTCTGTTGTCTATATTTTTGGAAATAAATAGTCTTATCCATAAGATTGCTATTATTTACCCATATTTAATAAATATTTTATTGATTTATAAATTATTATTATTAACAAAGTTATAACGTTATTGGAACTTACATCTAATTTAAATTATAGGACCTATAGCTACATGACCTTAAGCTTAACTTATATATTGTATAGACTGGTCTAATACCTTTCGCCTTCTTTCTGCCAGTAATATGATTCTTCGTTACAAAAATTTTTGGTTCTTGACTAACAAAAAACTGATCCGAGATTTTTTCTATTCGTTCGAAGCAGTCACAGTTACAGTTTATAAACTTTTATAGCAGAAGTAAATAATAAGTATACTATTCAAAGTAGTATCTGACATTATTTTGTTGGAACACTTTACCTGTTCTAACGATGAATTTTGTTTAAGAGAGTGATTAAATAATAAGTATATCACATCTAAAGTGGGATTTAACATTGTCTTGTTGAGACACTATACCTGTTCTATCAATTAATTTTGTTTAAGCGAATCATTTGCTTTGACCAGATAATGACTGTACGTTTAGGAATTGATCGTTATATAGTCCGATAGAAGCTCAAATAAACAGATAATTCTTTGCAAATCAAATAGATATTATCACCTTCCTTTGTTGAATACCGGGTTTTAAAGAGTTTTGAATCGGTTTATTTTTTTAGCTCCTTATGTAATTGCATTTAACATTGTTGTTGTCATCTATTTCTTGACCCCAGTAATAATGCTCGTTAAAAATGAATTATTTCTTTTTTAACATTTGACAGGTTAATCACAGCAGACTACAAATTTCTTTCTGTAAGAGTATTTTGAAGTCATTTTTTAAGCTTAAGATTAAGAATTTGAATGGTCGAATTTAATAGATTTGATCTCTCAGCAATCTCACAAGTTACTATCCATGTCGGTTCTCAATGAATGTCTCTTTTGTGTTTTGATTAGCTTCATCTGGCCTTCCACAATACAGTGCGATTTTAGCATCAGAACTACGGAATGGCAATTTTGCAAACCACTTTCGACATTGCCGTTGTCTCAATATATGCTCTCTTTAGAAATTTTATTATTATGTTGAAGCTAGTGGAGTCAGTGCACTTGAGGACTTTTACTCTCTATTAACTGCGAGGTTTCCTCATAATCCCTCTTTACACCTAGACTGGATTATTGTTTATCACTTCATCAGACTAAGCAATAATTGACCTCAGATCTGCATACCTCCCCGAAAAGCCTGTAACCATTCTGAGATTAAATAACGTGGTGTTGGTAAACCTGTCAGTTTTCGTAAATAATTTCGGGGCCCTATCCTTTATGTATTTCTTGATCAGATTAATTTTGAGGTCCCTTAGAATGTCATTCGTCCTAATGTACCATGGAACCTTGAAAAGTCTTCTCAGAGCATGGCTTTGTACAATTTCTAGCTGACAAATAGTAGTGTTTGAGGCTTTGCTAAATGCTAATCATGCATATAGAAGTGACTTTCGAACTATTTATCCAAAAATAGTTTGCTGAGAACAGCAAAAATCAAATTGGTTTAATTTAATGTCTTATAAAGAAGTAAAGTTCATTGTCACGTAATTCGTAAATCTTCAAAATTGTTGTAAAATTTTATATGAGTTTTTCTCAAAAGATAACTAAACAGATAAACTTAATTACATTCGTGAGACTTGCACGTGCCAAAGAGGCTCGCCTACTTTTAAGTTCCGCACAAGTATCTCATAGTGCAATATTTCAGTAATAGACGCAGACCCAAATTAACGCACACAAACGTGCAAATATCTCTGAAATACCATACATTCAACTTTATTGTTTAGCAGGAATTGTTTTATTATCACGAAATTAATTAATTTTCGAATCATTTATGGCATTAGGTTAAAAATAATAAAATTAATTATAATTTTCGCAGCTCCTCACGTGTCGGCAAATCCTCCATTGTGGCCAGATTTTTAGGCAATCGGTATGAAGAGGCATACACACCCACCATTGAGGATTTCCATCGAAAATTGTATCGCATACGTAATGAAGTGTATCAATTGGATATATTGGATACATCCGGTTATCATCCGTTTCCGGCTATGCGACGTTTATCATTTATGACTGGTAAGTAGAATAAAGCCTTGTAGTAGTTTATATTTTAATGGGTTTGGAAGAGTGAGTATTGTATATGTTTGGGTTTTCCTACAATGGAAACAAAACGTTTCGATATGAATATGTAATTGATTGTTGAGAAATATGGAGGAAAGTTTATTTTCGTTTATAAATTTATTATTAATTTTCAGTCTGTTTTTTACGTAAAATATCAATGCATTGGATGATATTTCACAACAAAGATTCTGTGGGCCACCTCATTATAAGACAGGTTATTCATTGGAACAATAACCTTAGATTGGAATTATTTAAATTAATACACAAATTAAGTATAAAATCTATTTAATTTGTGGGACTTTTGAAGAGGAGATTCGAGGAACTCTACTGCAAAGTTATTACGATTAATATTTTTGCAATGAAAGATGTCTGAAGCATCAATTGATGATTCGGTTAAAGCTAGGACTTCAGGTTTACTTGTAAATATTGCAATATTATTTAGTCTCATTGAATTTAAGCTATACTGTTTTCAAAGAAACTCAGCGCTGAGATATCTATTAGTCAATATTGGTCGATATATAATTATTTTCTCGCTTGCTTTGAACGTCTAAGCAAATTGATTGACATTTTATTGTTACTTACTTTTAAATGTTACATTATTCTGAGTATGTAGGTGAAATGGAGAAGGCAATATTAAATTTTATTTTAAATTGAGAAAAATATATGAAAGAATCATAAATAAGTGCGAGAACAAAACACATTTTCTGGTCATATATTTTCTGTTGGATTGACTAATTCCATTATAGTTATGAGGTACTTGAAAACGACAATTATGGCAGTTAACAAAAACCACTCACAACGAAAACAAAATATGGATAAAGTTAGAACAATTTTTTTAATCGACTATTTTATGTCTGCTAAATTCATCAAATATGAAAGTGGAATAGCGAAAAGTACAGCCTATCAAGTTCTGATCGAAGATTTGCTCAAATGAAGAATAGTTGCATGTTTTGTGCCTCCCACTTTGGCTTATAAATGTTTTCAGAGTTCTGCATTGCAAACTCATCGCAAAAATGTATAAACGAGTCCAACAAGGAACTGTAACCGGATATGAAACCTGACATTTTCAATACGTCCTAAAAACAAAACACAAAAATGTAGCATGTTAGTTACCAGAAGAGTGAAAAGATAAAAAGTAACGTTTCAAAATTATCTTATTTGGGAAGATTTTGATTTGTTCCTTGGATTCAATAAAATTTTTCGTTATAAATTTTATCTCAGATGGAAAGATGGCGTACGCCAAATATTAACTGGAAGTGCTATAGCTCTTGTGGATGAAAATTTGATGTGTTCGAGTGGAATATCGAGTACCAAGCAGTTGATTTTTGTGTTGCGTAGTAATGCTAAATTACAATAATTCATCGTGTTATATATCTGTAACACACTAGATATGTAAAATTTTGGTCAAAAAAAGGTATAATATTTGCTATCGATCAAGCACTTTAATGATATGAATATGATTTATGTGGTTATAACGGTTTATCCTCCAAAAGGAAACTGAACATTTTAGCACTATTCCGATAATTCAAATAGTCTTGACTGACATAAAAAAGATTTGACTCTGGGTGAACATTTGTAAAGTTGTGTTGATAATGCTGAGAAAAAAAGAATAAAAAAATTAAAGTTATAAACCGTTTATATGGTTTGAAATCTTATGTCATCAGCTTTAGGACTGATTTGGTCAGATTTGGTCTTTTCTTTATACTGATAAGACTGACTGTCATAGATTGAAATTATTTAAATTGATTATTATTATTGCTATGGAATGTGACACTGCGACCGTCGGGTCTCTAAGTCTTGTTGTGTCAATAAAAAGTAGTGTAGAGCCAACTTTACAGAGTTTAATTGCCTCTTCCGTAAAGGTATACATTCTCAGGAGTCTATTCCGTTTTAAGTTGAAATTAAATTTAAATTTATTGGTCTATTATGCCCCCTTCTGGGTACAGAGTAGGTCTCTAAGCCCTGTTGTGTCAATAAAAAGTAGTGTAGATCCAACTTTACAGAGTTTAATTGCCTCTTCCGTAAAGGTATACATTCTCAGGAGTCTATTCCGTTTTAAGTTCAAATTTAATTTAAAGTGATTGGTCTATTGTGCCCCTAGTGGGTATAGAGTCGGTCTCTAAGCCCTGTTGTGTGAAAAAAATGGTATAGAACCGACTTTACAGAGTTTAATTGCCTCTTCTGTAAGGATATACATTCCCAGGAGTCTATTCCGTTTCAAGTTGAAATTAAATTTAAATTTGTAGTATTTTTAACTTTTTCTAAATTTGTATGAAATCAATAAAAAATCCTCTTAAAAAACTATTGCAAAATAATATGTTTTAATATCTTTCTTTATAAAGAAGAGAAGAAAAATATTCTTATTTTTCATTATTCAAAACTCCAGTGAATAAAATTTTCCTGAACGCAAAAAACAAAGATTATATCAACTTTCATTTCTTTGTTCCAGTATCTCTTTCTCTCTCTCTCTCATTCGTTTGGCTTTGAGTCTATATTATATCAAGTGAAAAAGCAAAAACTTATATACAGAAATTAATAATAACACAGTCGCACAAAGAGGAAGGGAAAATACTAACAAAACGAAATCAAAACAAACTTAGTGTGATAATGATTGTAAAGGCACAATAGGAAGGAAACGCTGAACTCCTAAAACGGAAGTGGCAGCGGCTGTATTCAGTTGTTGCTATAAATGCTGAAGTGGAATCAGCACTTCCACATTTATTCCGCTTTGACATTTGGCCTCAGCTCCTCTTTGTTGTGAATGCAGGAGTGACAAAATCGTGCATTTGTCATCATTTAACAAATCTGCAATTTGGCTAATTTTATTTTTGGCATTGTGTTGTTGTGTTATTTTTGTCCTGAATTGTTTTTCTACCAATTTTTTCACTTTCACTTTCACTTTCCCTTTATTTATTTTATTTTGTTTATTTTTATATTTTTTTTTTCTGAAATACGTTTCTGTCATAAGCGGCACTTAAACGCACTCCAATATTTATTTGTTCTGTTTGACGCATAAACGCACATATACAGGGACCGACTTGCGTACGTGTGAAGTCGGCAATGTTGTTTCAGGAACGGATATGATGGCCATTTTGAAATTACATTTGTGTTCTGTCAAAATAAATTCAAAACATCAAAAATAAAGCTTTTGTTTCATGTAATATTGTTGTCAAGAATGTGTGAGATTGTGTGCGTGCATGTGTCTGAGAGTTGTTCAGAGGTGTTAGTGTGAGTGCGTGCCAATTTTTTTGATATGCTGTAATATGTGAATTAACATAATTAGAACTACGTGCACATTGACTAGTTTTTTCAAATACTTATTTGGTTTTCATACCATGCTCTTCCATCCATTTACTTAATTTAAAAAAAAAAATTAAAAAAAACGAAACAGCGTTATAAGAAAATAAATATTCACACTGCAATTTATTTATTTTTTTTTAAATATATATATAGTTTTTCGTTCTTCTTCTTCTTAGTTGGCCATTACAGACGTGAGTCGTCCTTGGCCGCGTCGAGTAGCCTCCGCCAGTCAGCCCGATTAGTTGCTTTCTGACGCCAGTTGGTAGTACCGAACGCCCCCAAATCGTTGGTCACCTGGTCCTTCCACCGAATATGCGGACGTCCTCTACCGCGTTTTCCACCTGGGGGTACCGAATCAAATACCTTTCAGCCGGAGCACTTTCTTCCATTCGCACGACATGACCAAGCCAGCGTAGCCGCTGAATTTTTATGCGCTTAACTATGTCAATGTCGCGGTATAGCTCATACAGCTGATCGTTCCATCTAATTCGATACTCGTCGCCAACGCTTAAGGGACCATAGATAGTTTTTCGTTACCCATCTATATACTTTATATACGTTTTAACAATATATAGATGCCCAACGCTATACAAAATTTGACCGTTCGATTGCCGTTCCATCGCCGTTCTATTTTAAGCAATGTGTCTTTAAAAATGGCGAGAGATGAGCACTTTTAGACAGACTAAACTCATGATGCCGAAACCGTTGATCAGGGAAGCGATAACAGCGCTTAGCTATACGCGGAGCACCCTAAGCTGGCTGACCTCATTGATTACTGGAAATAGAAACTTCAAGTATCATCTCAAAAAAATAACTCTTGTTGAGGAAGATACTTGTGCTTAGAAGAAAAGAAGACAGCGGTGCATATATTGTGCCAATGTCCGACACTGGTAAGCACGAGTATGACTATTTTGGGATACCATTGAGTTGGTGATAACTTGGCAGGCAACCACAAGCCAAATGAGCTGTTTACAATAATGAGAGATGTAATTATGCGAATGGAAGCCACTCTAGCTTTAAATCAATGACGACATCCGAGAATCGAAGGACGAAAGAGAATTCAAGTAGTTGCTGTGGTCTATTTCGGCTAATCCTTCACTTCAGTGGGGCCACATCCTGGACAGTGCGTTGACTAAACGTTCCACAATATATATATGTATACATATAAGCAATGTGTCGTCATTCTCATATTAATTTCAAAGCAATGGACATATACATTCAAGTAGAGAGAATGAACGCACAAAGTTCTTCCATATACATAACAAGATATGCAAAACAATAAGCAAATACGTATGTGCTCATTTCAAATAAATTATGTAGCAATTTATTAGTAAGATGAACTTTGACTGAGAATGGACGCGTTGGACATTTACTAGGTAGATTGTTAAATACCCGGTCTAAGTACTAAAAACGCATTTTTTTTTGGAAAAAAATATTTTATGCATCAATATAATCCTCTTTCAGCCCTACATATCGAATCCAATGATCTTTCAACATTTGGATACCTTTCAAATAATACGATTTATCAAGTCATCAAAAATATACCTCAGTTTCCCATTTTCCCATATATCAAAAATTATATATATATATATACATATATACATATATATTGAAAAAATTAAATTTTAATCGTGCAATAATGTACAATATGTAACACCATAATCACGAATTAAATCAAGTTCACGGAAAAGGACGATATTAGTCAATTCTTAAATGTCACTCATACGCACCGTAATACGAGTTTCGTTAAATCAATTTTCTACAAAAAGTGACACAAGAATTTTTACTTTGAAAATACAATTATTATTCGTTTTAATTGTTCATATTGATTTATTTAATATAACTAAAGATATGAAAGAATTCCATATATCGGATACTAGCATTATGGCTTCCTATTCGAACGACAATTTACTGTAGGAAAACTCAACAACGCTTACCCCTATATTCTTATTGTTGATGTTAGAAGTAATATAATAAGCAATAATATTTTATGTATATTATCTTAAAGTTACTTAGTTCCATCGGAATGTTTCCGTATCATTTCCATTTAACTTTTTAAATAAAGAGGATATGTGAAAAAGTCGATATGTTAATAAAAAATAAGTGCCATATATTATGGATGCAGGAAAAATTTAGTGTTTGCATTTATATGCCGACAGCGTACGCAATCAGTACATCAACGCGTATCTATCCTTCCTTTCCATATGAGAAAATCTGCATTATTTGAGAATCTATGCATAATTCCATAAAACTTCTTACAGAGTTCATTTTTATGTTCTCACATATTTCACTTCCACTTAAACGAATATGAAATTCCATCTTTTTACTTTCGTTGTTGTGTTTCCATGTTTTGATTTTCGATTTTTGACTATCAGATATTTTCGTAGGATTTTGTTTTAAACTGCGATACTCATTTTTAAAAATTAAATCTTGAATTTCTATTTCGTTCACGTCTTAATGCCAAAATTTGTACAAGCTGTGCGCCCCGAGTAACTTCATGAGTGGGTCCTGGTTCGAAACGTTGTCGATTCCACTTGCGCATTTATACAAGAAAAAATAAATAAATAAATAGTGAATTTCATACCAAATGGATTTATTTATTTTTGCCATCTAGTTCCTTTCATGAATTCTATAAATTATTTGATTTTTACTTTTACTCTGAGTAAATATTTATGAATATATGTACATGTATAAATATTTAGATGATAGATGAATTTGAGGAAATCAGTATATAATAAGATAAATAGAATTGGTTCATATTTTTGGTTATTATTTATAATTAACAAGTAAACAAGTATGTGTAGTTTGGTTAGTTTTTATAGGTTGGTTGCAGTGGCAGACCATTGGATAACTTCCATGTACCTCAATTAGCGATTTTTCGCAGTTATGCTACCACATTCCACGCAAGAATCCTAGTATAGAAGAATAGAGTCTTCATCCATCCCGCCGAATTAAGTTATTTTAATAGGTCTTTCGTCTTCACCGCTAAACAGTCTGATAAACTATCAAAGCAGTATCTTTCTAAGAACCTATATCATCTGGACGCCAAAGCAGGGCATTCACAGAAAAAATTTATTATTGTGAGTGATTACTTTTGCAGTGAGGATTTTGGGGAATGTGCAGTTTCTCAGCTTGGGTTACTATACAACAATGACCAGTAATGAACTACAGTAAGCATTGCAGTGTTTACGTGGTCTCTTTGATGAGTTTCGAGAATCTATTTTTATTGTAGATGGGTCAGTTTTTACAAACAGTACATTTTTTTTAATTTTACTTATATGTACACAGATTATGTTTTTCACTATCTATAAAATAGATTGTACCTTCTGATAAAAAAAGAACGAAAGGCCTATTTTTGGATTCCCGCGCTTATTCAATCGGTAAATAGTATTTTTTGTTTGTCTATACAAAAAGTAGAAAATTCAAGTAAAAAATTCAAAATTAAAGTTCTTTTTTGATCACAAGGTATATGTACCATAGCCCATATCCACCATTCAAACATCTTTAAGCCCATGTTATGCAGAAAGTCTTGGGTCGTCAAAATTAAAATTGATGTTGAGCACCTGACAATACTCGAAACAGTGTTGTATGGTTAGTCAAACTTCAATAAATTAACTAAAAATTTTTGTGGTTGTCTTTTCATTCCTATTCGAAACCTTCTAAAGTTTTTGTTGTTTTCAGTGAAAATTATAAAATGAAGAGTAAGAGAAAAAACAAAATATCAGCTTAAATTTGTTCATGAAAGACGAGGTTATCTGTGACTTATCTCTTAGTCAAAGCAGCATTGTTCAATAATAAATATCAACATTTGTGTCGTTTAATAGCAAATTATTATAATTATTACAATTTTTCTGACATTCTGCATAACATGTATTTTCATTATAACCTATAAGAACTAGTTTTAACAAGCTCATCTCTTTGCATAACGTTTTAGAAAACTTTGAACTTATTAGAACATTCTCAAGACAATGTTTTAATTGAATGACTCTTATTACTCGGATGGTATTCATTTGATTGATACATGAGCGTTAGATTCTTAGGCTGACTAGCAATTACCTTATATGTTGATTGAGAAGGTCAATTAAATTTCTGTTATTTGACAGCTTGATCTGTATTTCATTTCTCTCTTAGCGTAGAATATAGCACGTCCATTACTACAATTGCCAAGAACAAGGGTTTTAAGAACAATACTATCAATATTTATAGAATGGAATAGCCATTATTTACAATATTATAACTTATAGATATAGTTTTCAACTTTGATATTCCACCTAGCGTTTTATAGTAAGATAAATAATGTTGATGAAGGTAAAAGAATTACAAATAAATCAAAAAAAAACTAAAAAGTAAAAATGGTTTGCTAAGCATATTTCGAAATGTACACAGATGAATTAAATCTTCAAGACTTGCATTAAAAACCCATAATTTGTCCAAGATCGTGTTCTCGAAAATTTCCAATAAACGGCTGTCATTATAAGTATTTTACCATGACAAGTTCCAATGTCAGCTATTCATAATTAAATGCAGGTTACGAACAAAGCTTAGTATCATCATTGTTTTAATCATACAACCAGGAGGATCAGTTTAAAATAAAACATTTTTTTTAACAAAATGGCTTTACGAATTCTATTAATAAAATGATTATCTGGGTATTAGCCTATATAAAATAATCATATGTTAAAATACGTTTTTTATATTAATTTAAATTTTATCTCAATTTCAGGTGATCTTTTCATACTAGTCTTCAGTATGGACTCACGAGAATCATTTGAAGAAGTTGTACGTTTGCGTGAAAATATTTTAGAAACAAAATGGGCTGCCCTTAATCCAGGCTCGGGTTTGAAGAAGAAAAGTCTACCAAAGATACCAATGATTTTAGCTGGCAATAAATGCGATCGTGATATTAAGTAAGTACAAATAGAATATTTAAAATAATAGTTACATATATTTAATAAGTAAAATATTTTATAAATAATTTCTAAGAACCGTACACCTAGACGAGGTTATGGGCTATATAGCGGGACAAGACAATTGTTGTGTATTTGTCGAATGTTCAGCACGTCAAAATTTTCGTATCGATGATTTATTTTATGCACTTTTCATGGTATCGAATTTACCATTGGAAATGGCACCAAATCATCATAGACGTGTTATATCTGTTTTCGGTGCACCCTCTCCACTACCACCACATTCATCAGCTGGTGGATCTAAAAAAAATGCACTCTCTATTAAAAGACGTTTTAGCGATGCTTGTGGTGTTGTGACGCCAAATGCACGTAGGCCCAGTATACGCACAGATCTAAATTTGATGCGATCGAAGACAATGGCTATGAACGAAGGTGAAGGTGCGGGCGCTACGCGGCGTAAACTCTGTGTGATCATGTAAAACAAAATTAATATATAAAAAAATGTATTATCGAATAATTAATATATGTGGCGTATGTGTAGTAAATATAAGCAAAGGCGGCATGTGATAGTAGCAAAAATAACTTATTTAAAATTTTTATATTTCAAAACGTTTATTAAAATTGTTTATATGAAATATTTTTATAAATAAAATCAATATCAATAATTTACTTAATTTACGAAAACAAAAAATAGTTATTTTGTTGCGAGTAGTTACATTTTTTATACATATTTACAAACATAATCGTACATAATATATTATAAATATAAATAATAGATGTGTATATAACATAAAATTAAATTTACTTCATTATAGTTATTGAATAAAGAAAAAAATTTAAAAATACTTGAAATGAATGAAAATGCTTTGATGTGTTAATAAATTTTGTTATTTTCCAAATGGTTAAACAGAATTTTTTAACTTAAAGCATTAAATAAAAAAAAAGTAAGTTAAAAACATTTAGTATCAAAATATTTTATAATTGAAATCGATTGCATTTCAATGCATTTTTTATAAATTAAAAATAAAGTAAATGTGCATTTTACATATTTTGCAGAAACCAATGTTTTGTAAAGTTTTTTAAATTTTTTTAAATTTTTTTATACCTTAAAAAAATTCTAATCAGTTCGATATTAAAATTATGCATTTTCAACATGAAATTTTAATTTTTTTATTAAGTTTTTCATTTAATTTTAGTTAGTACACACATATCCAATACATATAATAAATATATATAAATTATCTGGGAACGGGTTTAGATTTTGTTAAAATCTGTTTTTATCCGTTTGGACTTTAAAATCTAATATTCTTTGCACGTCTTTTACAGTCGGGTTTCTCGAACACTGTTCCATTGTCCATTACCGGTGTCCAGTATTAATAAAATTTGATATAAAAATATTAAGACATTACAAATATTGTACTTTCTTTTTTAGTGGTATTAGTTTTTGGGAAAATATCAGAGCGAGATCTGAAAAAATATACTAAATAAAAATAATTTTAAAATACTTTGAATATTATTTCCGGTCTATAGAATTTCTTTGAGTTTAGAACAGAGAACTGCAATGAGTACTCAACATTTAAATCATGCTTAAAGCATTGGCTGTATTTCACTTATAAGCATTTTAATTCCCATTTTCATATATTCGACTCCACCTGGTTTATATACAGCTAACAGCACTTATAAAGAAAATCGTATGATACTCATAAATACCGATACTGTGACACTGATTCATTAGCACCGGAACTCGTTAAGGAAAACACTTCTGAATCATTTCTGTGGCGAATGTCAGTACATATAAGTAGTGTATGAGAAAAACATTTATACTCATATATACTTGGTTTTTATGAGTGCACTCTAAGTGTTAAAATTATGACTCGTTGGTATTCGCTGGTTCAGAAACATCTTATAGTACTAGAAGGTAACGTACTCTTCGATGAGTTCTTCATAAATGAATGACAATAGTCCGGTATTAACTTTACAAATGTTCCTCTCCAAAGATTTGAGAATTAGAGAGCTATTTAAATAAGCATGACAACCATGATCTAATGATGATAAGTCGCGTGATGGCCCATCACATCATCAAAGCATGAAAACAAATGTCGAGATAATTTCTCGTGCATATTGATATAAACACTTTATCACATTCATACAATCAATTTTACGAGAAAAAAAAATTGGTACTTATTTGATTGGAGTGAGTAGATTTTACAATTTGAAGTTATCAAAAAACAGAATCTATTTCTGTATATGCCACACAATACGGAGACGGTTTGTGGATGAAATGATATTCTCTAGTTCTGTGTGGGTTTTCATTCTTTGTTTAGTTATCCACTAGGGAAAAATTAATCTTGTTTTTGAACAGAATTGCTTCCTTGTAGTGAAATGTATCCGCTAAAGGGTCACGACTGTGAAGTAAGTTTCTACAATTTTAATGTACTCAAAAGGTATTAAACGATTAATATTATAAAATATTAAATCTTATTAAACTGAATCAACTAAGGTTAGGTTAGGTTAGGTTCGGAAGGCGCGTGCTGACCGTTTTCAGCACTTCCACTCGGAGGCATATATTGCCCATTGTAATGCCCCCAACAATTTTGGCGGAAGAGGCGAGTTGCTTTATAATTCTTGTTAAACCATTTGGTTTTCCAGATGAAGTTTGAGGAGATCCGTTAATTTTGTATTCGTTATCTCTTTCAAGTCAGTGAAAAAGCGATCCCCGAGATATTGAAGTCGCTTTGTCTGAAGTCCTAGACAGAGACAGAGGAAGTGGTTGATAGATTCTACCTCTACCTCCTCTTCATCTTGGCAACCCCTGCATAATCCGCTTGTTGGAATTCGCCACTGTTGGAGCATAGGTTGAATTAACTTTACGGCAGTTTTATTTTAAAAATGGCAATAAAACACTGCCTTCAATTCACGAGTATGAAATGGATAATTCTTTAATTATAATATATAATATGTTTTAATTCTTTCCAGTTCATTTATTTTCTTAATTCGTCAGGGAGTATAATGCTGGCTCAAGTTATTCGTAGCAATATATTATTTAGAAATTTAAAGAATACTTAACTATTTAAAAATCTGAATCAACATATCCCTTAAAAATTAAAAATTATTAGTTTGAATGTGTTGAGGATTCGTCGGTCACATATATGTATGTAGGTTTATCTTAAATTATCTTTAAATCTTAAATTATTAGCTTAAATTATTTTAGTTTGTTTATTTTTCGCACAGCCACGTTGGACGTCTGGTTCTTATCGCTGCTGCTCACACACTCACTACAAGCAAATTTGATTCTTCGCTCTGTTCTTTCTCTCTCTGACAAGCTCAGCGAGGGTTGCCCTGCGCTCCAAAACAAATAAAACCTTACGCTATGATTACTTATCCTACATTCTCGGCCAGCCTGACAGAAGTTCGCCCCGAACATTCCTATTTGCTTGAAGCTTCCCAGCGCTTCATATATTCGGCTACCGTAACGGTACTGCCGGGTCCCTCGTGGTCACCTAACTTTAAAACTTTATACCTTCCGTGGTTCAGAACCGCGGTAATCCTATAAGGTCCAAAAAACTTCGGTCTTAATTTCAATGCTACTCCATACTGAGTTCTTTTTATCGCGACTAAATCCCCAATTTTATACATAATTTCCTTCTTCCGTTTCGAATTGAAAGTCTTCCTATTCTCTTCCTGTATACGTTTAATATTTCCCTTAGCTTCCTCCCTTATTTCATCTCTTTCAGAGTCTAACTCTAGTATAAACTCTTCTTCTAAAAGTTTTCTCAAATCTTTATGATAGGACGGTTTCATTTCTAAACCTGTAAGAATACGAAACGGGGAGAATTTGGTGCTACGAGTCGGCGTGTTATTAATTAACTGTTGAACTCGATCAACATGTTTATACCATAGATCTGGCTTTTCTTGACATACCTTAGATAAAAGCGGTACAACTACTCTATGGACTCTCTCCACCTGACCATTTTTCCTAGGTACACCAGTCGCTATTAACAAGTGTTGAATGTCGTTCTCTTGACAATACTTCTTGAACATGTCGGCCGTAAATGCCGTGCCACGGTCAGTTATAATCCTTTCGGGATTACAGAAAACTGATGATTGCCTAATTTATATCGACAACTGTATCGGTACCTAAGCTCTTAGTTGGGTACAACCACACAAATTTGGAAAAGGCATCCACAATCACCAGAATGTGATTATATTTCTTCCGGGTGGCCTCTAAAGGACCCACATGATCTAAATGATATGTTAATAACGGACGATCCTCTTTGTCAATAGGCTTAAGTGAGGAATGAAATATTCTTTTTCCACAGTCTCTTGGGTTTTCTTGGCAGCGAAATGCCCTTGCCTATGCGCTAATCGAATAATTTCGTCTTCCATTTGACTTGGGATTACAATTAGCTGTAAATTGCAATTTTTTATAGAATACCACCTCGCACGTAGTAGTCTTCATAATCGCCACTCTCTAGTACTTTCTTAACTGCTTTCGTCCACCAATCATTATTTTGGGCTTCTTTCAACCTGTGGTTAAATGTGTCTTCGATTAACAAACAATGAATTCTGCTTAAAGCGTCAACGTGCTTCATTTTGCTCGAAGTTTTAGACTTTTTCTTTTCTGGTTCTCCATCACTTGACTTTTTCTTATCCTTGCCGCTATCACTTGAATTATCATCTTCGGATATATATTCATTACTTTTAAAACTGCCAGAGACATTAGCTGCTTTTTTCGTAGAAGTCTCCTTTTTACGTTTGTTCTTTGTACCTTTGTCACCTTCATCATCACTACCATCTTTCGGCTTATAATCTTTCATTTCATCGAGATAACGTTGCTTATCCTTTGCAGCTTTTTCTTCCCATTTTGATTTATCTTTAAGTTCTTTCCACATTTCGCCACCTTTTTTAGCAATTTCAGTTACCTTTTGAATTTCTTCCGTCGACTCGGTACAAGATTTTACAACTTCCGATATATTTAAGAAGGTTGGCCCCTTTTTTGAAAGATGAATATTAACAAAATCAAGAATATCATTGCCTATAACAACGGAATAATTAACATTGTCAGCCCTAGTGATATGAAAAGTATTTGTCAACTTAAAGTTATCTGCAGCAATTTCTGCTAACACACTGCCTACACACTCCATGTAACATTTTAGTTTCAGGTCTTAACTCTGAAATACCGACTTTGAGTAAGATGTCCTCACGCAACAGACATACGTCGCTACCGTTATCAATGAGTGCTACCATTGGTACCCCATTAATTTGAACAACTTTACACTTTTTATGATTCATGTGGTGCTCTACATCTTCTTCAATACTATTTATATTTTGAAATCTAGACTTTGTTGCTACTTCTTTTTTTTCAACTTTAACTACACATTCGAATGAGCGGTGACCTGTGCCACCACATTTAAAGCATTTGATATCTTTACTAAAACATTCTTTTGCTAAATGGCTACTATCGCCGCATTTATAACATTTGCGGATGTCTGTCTTGACCCTCTTATACTCCTCAAGACCTTTCTTTACCTTTTCCGAATCAACGTTACAACGGAGAGGTCCTCGTATTTTTTCGTAAACTGGGAATAACGTCTTTAGGTGGGCAATTGATGTTGCCTGATACAGGATGCTTTTATTTTGGCGACTGTCGTTAATACCGTTTATAAAGTATGTTACTAAACTTTGCTCGTCTATACTTATAGTGCAACTAATTTCTTGTAAACTATAGAGGTATTCACGGCTTCGGCTTCTTAAAAGTTGATGCACTTCTGCATCTGAAATGGTTTTTTTTAAATTCACTAACGAGTGCCACCTTCAAAGATGACCAATCTTTAATGTTCGCTTGACAGCGGATAAACAACCTTGCAGCACCTTTTAGTAACTGTTTACCATATACGTATTTTTGGATGTTATTCCAATTGAACGTAAAAGAGTTCTCTTCGAATTGTTGTAACCACTTCCTAACATCTTCACTATCGCTACCAGAGAAGTTAGTGAAACTTTCTTCGACATCTTTTAAAGTGAAATAACACTTTCCTTGCTCAACTACATTGCAAGCGTCACTGTACTCTGAACTTGTCTCTTCGACTTCCCCTTCATCTTCAACCAATTGTAGATGAGTTAACAATCTGTTTTGGAGCTCAAGTTTTCTGCCTGTAGTAACAAGACCCGCCTCCCTGAGCCTGTCGCGCAATTCATCGACCCTGAGCAGCATCACAGACGCGACGTCCATTATTCTGGCTTTGACAAATTAATGTTAACAAAATATATTACGAAATATCTTAATATGGTTACCAATAATTAGTAATTAATAAATAACAATTGACAATAATTAATTAATAGTCCTTAATTCAATATTACCGAGTACTATTACTCTTTTGCTTTCAAATGTATAAATGTTTTCAAAATATTTCTGCACAGGTTATATCAAACAACACGATCGTTTAGTCTATTACTCTACAAAAATTAATTAAATATTCAAAATAATTATGAGAAAATAAAATGGGATAAAGCTCCTTTTGCTTTTAGTTCTTCTGGTCCAGTGATCAATGCTTCAGTTTAGTTTCTCCTACCACTTATTGAGTTGAGTTGTGATTATATTTTTTTTGTTTTGACTTACGGTTTCACTCCCAACTGTTTCTGCAGCTACCCTCGGTAGTCACTGCTTTCTCACCTGCTTTGACTTGAGTTCAACACACACAACTG
>NC_051846.1:34206959-34223078 GCF_002237135.1 Teleopsis dalmanni
TTTTCGTTCATTTTCTTCTTAGTTGGCGAGTAGTTAGTCGAGTAGCCTCCGCCAGTCAGCCCGATTAGTTGCTTTCTGACGCCAGTTGGTAGTACCGAGCGCCCCCAAATCGTTGGTCACCTGGTCCTTCCACCGAAGATGCGGACGTCCTCTACCGCGTTTTCCACCTGGGGGTACCGAATCAAATACCTTTCAGCCGGAGCACTTTCTTCCATTCGCACGACATGACCAAGCCAGCGTACCCGCTGAGTTTTTATGCGCTTAACTATGTCAATGTCGCGGTATAGCTCATACAGCTGATCGTTTCATCTAATTCGATACTCGTCGCCAACGCGTAAGGGACCATAGAGAGTTTGCCGTTCCGTTCGAAATTTGACCGTTCGATTGCCGTTCCATCGCCGTTCTATCTTAAGCAATGTGTCTTTAAAAATGGCGAGAGATGAGCACTTGTAGACAGACTAAACTCATGATGCCGAAACCGTTGATCAGGGAAGCGATAACAGTGCTTAGCTATACGCTGAGCACCCTAAGCTGGCTGACCTCATTGATTACTGGAAATAGAAAATTCAAGTATCATCTCAAAAAAATAACTCTTGTTGAGGAAGATATGTGCAGACTGTGCCTAGGAAAAAAGAAGACAGCGGTGCATATATTGTGCCAATGTCCAGCACTTGGAAGCAGGATGATGACTATCTTGGGACACCATTGAGTTGGTGAGGACTTGGTAGGTAACCTCAAGCCAAATGAGCTGCTTGCAATAATAAGAGATGTAGTTATGCGAATGGAAGCCACTCTAGCTTTAAATCAATAACGACATCCAAGAATCGAAGGACGAAAGAGAATCCAAGTAGTTGCGTGGCCTATTTCGGCTAATTCTTGACTTCAGTGCGGCCACTTCCTGGACGGTGCGTTATCTAAACGTTCCACAATATATACATGTATACATATAAGCAATATGTCGTCATTCTCATATTAATTTCAAAGTAATGGAGATATACATTCAAGTAGAGAGAATTAAGGCACAAAATTCTTCCATATGCAAAACAAAATATACAAAACAATAAGCAAATGCGTATGTGCTCATTTCAAATAAATTATGTAGCAATTTGTTAGTAAGATGAACTTTGACTGAGAATGGACGCGTTGGACATTTACTAGGTAGATTGTTAAATACCCGGTCTAAGTACTAAAAACGCATTTTTTTGTGGAAAATAATATTTTATGCATCAATAAAATCCTCTTTTAGCCCTACATATCGAATCCAATGATCTTTCAACATCTGGATACCTTTCAAATACTACGATTTATCAAGTCATCAAAAATATACCTCAGTTTCCCATTTTCCCATATATCAAAAATTATATGTATATATATACATATATATTGAAAAAACTAAATTTTAATAGTGAAATAATGTACAATATGTAACACCATAATCACGAATTAAATCAAGTTCACGAAAAAGGACGATATTAGTCAATCCTTACATGTCACTCATACCCACCGTAATACGAGTTTCGTTAAATTAATTTTCCACAAAAAGTGACACAAGAATTTTTACTTTGAAAATACAATTATTATTCGTTTTAATTGTTCATATAGATTTATTTAATATAACTTAAGATATGGAAGAATTCTATATATCCGATACTAGCATTATGGCTTCCTATTCGAACGACAATTTACTGTAGGAAAACTCAACAACGCTTACCCCTATATTTTTATTGTTAATTTTAGAAGCAATATAATAAGCAATAATATTTTATGTATATTATCTTAAAGTTACTTAGTGCCATCGGAATGTTCCCGTATCATTTCCATTTAAGTTTTTAAATAAAGAGGATATGTGAAAAAGTCGATATGTTAATAAAAAATAAGTGCCATATATTATGGATGCAGGAAAAATTTAGTGTTTGCATTTATATGCCGACAGCGTACGCAATCAGTACATCAACGCGTATCTATCCTTCCTTTCCATATGAGAAAATCTGCATTATTTGAGAATCTATGCATAATTCCAAAAAACTTCTTACGGAGTTCATTTTTATGTTCTCACATATTTCACTTCCACTTAAACGAATATGAAATTCCATCTTTTTACTTTCGTTGTTGTGTTTTCATGTTTTGAGTTTCGATTTTTGACTATCAGATATTTTCGTAGGATTTTGTTTTAAACTGCGATACTCATTTTTAAAAATTAAATCTTGAATTTCTATTTCGTTCACGTCTTAATGCCAAAATTTGTACAAGCTGTGCGCCTCGAGTAACTTCATGAGTGGCTCCTGGTTCGAAACGTTGTCGATTCCACTTGCGCATTTATACAAGGAAAAATAAATAAATAAATAGTAAATTTCATACCAAATGGATTTATTTATTTTTGCCATCTAGTTCTTTTCATGAATTCTATAAATTATTTGATTTTTACTTTTACTCTGAGTAAATATTTATTAATATATGCACATGTATAAATATTTAGATGATAGATGAATTTGAGGAAATCAGTATATAATAGGATAAATAGAATTGGTTCATATTTTTGGTTATTATTTATAATTAACAAGTAAACAAGTATGTGTAGTTTGGTTAGTTTTTATAGGTTGGTTGCAGTGGCAGACCATTGGATAACTTCCATGTACCTCAATTAGCGATTTTTCGCAGTTATGCTACCACATTCCACGCAAGAACCCTAGTATAGAAGAGTAGAGTCTTCATTCATCCCGCCGAATTTAGATAATTTGATAGATCTTTCGTCTTCACCGCTGAACAGTTTGATAAACTATCAAAGCAGTATCTTTCCAAGAACCTATATCATCTGGACGCCAAAGCAGGGCATTCACAGAGAAAATTTATTATGGTGAGTGATTACTTCTGCAGTGAGGATTATGGGGAATGTGCAGTTCCTCAGCTTGGGTTACTATACAACAATGTCCAGTAATGAACTACAGTAAGCATTGCAGTGTTTATGTGGTCTCTTTGATGAGTTTCGAGAATCTATTTTTATTGTAGATGGGTCAGTTTTTACAGACAGTTCATTTTTTTAATTTTACGTGTATGTACACATATTATGTTTTTCACTATCTATAAAAGATTGTACCTTCTGATTAAAAAAGAACTAAAAGCCTATTTTTGAATTCCAGCGCTTATTCAATCGGTAAATAGTATTTTTTGTTTGTCTATACAAAAAGTAGAAGAAATTCAAAATTAAAGTTCTTTTTTGATCACAAGGTATATGTAGCCCATATCCACCATTCAAGCATCTTTAAGCCCATGTTATGCAGAAAGTCTTGGGTCGTCAAAATCAAAATTGATGTTGAGCACCTGACAATACTCGAAATAGTGTTGTATGGTTAGTCAAACTTCAATAAATTAACTAAAAATTTTTGTGGTTGTCCTTTCATTCCTATTCGAAACCTTCTAAAATGTTTGTTGTTTTCACTGCAAATTATAAAATGAAGAGTAAGACAAAAAACAAAATGTCAGCTTAACTCAACACAATGTTCTAATTGAATAACTATTATGACTCGGATGGTATTCATTTGATTGATACATGAGCGTTAGATTCTTAGGCTGACTAGCAATTACCTTATATGTTGATTGAGAAGGTCAATTAAATTTCTGTTATTTGACAGCTTAATCTGTATTTCATTTCTCTCTTAGCGTAGAATATAGCATATCCATTACTACAATTGCCAAGAACAAGGCTTTTAAGAACAATACTATCAATATTTATAGTATGGAATAGCCATTATTTACAATATTATAACTTATAGATATATTTTTCAACTTTAATATTCCACCTAGCGTTTTATAGTAAGATAAATAATGTCGATGAAGGTAAAAGAATTACTAATAAATCAAAAAAAAAAACTAAAAACTGAAAATGGTTTGCTAGGCATATTTCGAAATGTGCACAGATGAATTAAATCTTCAAGACTTGCATTAAAAACCCATAATTTGTTCAAGATCTTGTTCTCGAAAATTTCCAATATACGGCTGTCATTATTAGTATTTTACCATGACAAGCTCCAATGTCAGCTGTCCATAATTAAATGCAGGTTACGAACAAAGTTAGTATCATCATTGTTTTAATCATACAACCAGGAGGATCAGTTTAAAATAAAACATTTTTTTTAACAAAATGTCTTTACGAATTCAATTAATAAAAATGATTATCTGGGAATTAACTTATATAAAATAATCATACGTTAAAATAAGTTTTGTGAATTAATTTAAACCTTATCTCAATTTCAGGTGATCTTTTCATACTTGTCTTCAGTATGGACTCCCGAGAATCATTTGAAGAAGTTGTACGTTTGCGTGAAAATATTTTAGAAACAAAATGGGCTGCCCTTAATCCAGGCTCGGGTTTGAAGAAGAAAAGTCTACCAAAGATACCAATGATTTTAGCTGGCAATAAATGCGATCGTGATATTAAGTAAGTACAAATAGAATATTTAAAATAATAGTTACATATATTTAATAAGTAAAACATTTTATAAATAATTTCTAAGAACCGTACACCTAGACGAGGTTATGGGCTATATAGCGGGACAAGATAATTGTTGTGTATTTGTCGAATGTTCAGCACGTCAAAATTTTCGTATTGATGATTTATTTTATGCACTTTTCATGGTATCGAATTTACCATTGGAAATGGCACCAAATCATCATAGACGTGTTATATCTGTTTTCGGTGCACCCTCTCCATTACCGCCACATTCATCAGCTGGTGGATCTAAAAAAAATGCGCTCTCTATTAAAAGACGTTTCAGCGATGCTTGTGGTGTTGTGACGCCAAATGCACGTAGGCCCAGTATACGCACAGATCTAAATTTGATGCGATCGAAGACAATGGCTATGAATGAAGGTGAAGGTGCGGGCGCTACGCGGCGTAAACTCTGTGTGATCATGTAAAACAAAATTAAAATATAAAAAAAATGTATTATCGAATAATTAATGTATGTGGCGTATGTGTAGTAAATATAAGCAAAGGCGGCATGTGATAGTAGCAAAAATAACTTATTTAAAATTTTTATATTTCAAAACGTTTATTAAAATTGTTTATATGAAATATTTTTATAAATAAAATCAATATCAATAATTTACTTAATTTACGAAAACAAAAAATAGTTATTTTGTTGCGAGTAGTTACATTTTTTATACATATTTACAAACATAATCGTACATAATATATTATAAATATAAATAATAGATGTGTATATAACATAAAATTAAATTTACTTCATTATAGTTATTGAATAAAGAAAAAAATTTAAAAATACTTGAAATGAATGAAAATGCTTTGATGTGTTAATAAATTTTGTTATTTTCCAAATGGTTAAGCAGAATTTTTTAACTTAAAGCATAAAATAAAAAAAAAGTAAGTTAAAAACATTTAGTATCAAAATATTTTATAATTGAAATCGATTGCATTTCAATGCATTTTTTTTAAATTAAAAATAAAGTAAAGCATTTTACATATTTTGCAGAAACCGATGTTTTGTAAAGTTTTTTAAATTTTTTTAAATTTTTTTATACCTTAAAAAAATTCTAATCAGTTCGATATTAAAATTATGCATTTTCAACATGAAATTTTAATTTTTTTATTAAGTTTTCCATTTAATTTTAGTTAGTACACACATATCCAATACATCTAACAAATATATATATTATCTGGGAACAGGTTATCCATTTTGCGTTTCTGAATGTAAATGCAATTAATTACACTGATTTAGATTTGGTTATAATCGTTTCTTTATGTATCGTTTGGACTTTAAAATTCAATATTCTTTGCACCTCTTTTACAGTCGGGTTTCTCGAACACTGTTCCATTGTCCATTACCGGTGTCCAACATTAATAAAATCTGATATAAAAATATTAAGACATTACAAATATTGTACTTTCTTTTTTAATGATATTAGTTTTTGGGAAAATATCGGAGCGAGATCTGAAAAAATATACTAAATAAAAATAATTTTAAAATACTTTTAGTATTATTTCCGGTCTATAGAATTTCTTTGAGTTTAGAACACAGAACTGCAGTGAGTACTCAACATTTAAATCATGCTTAAAGCATTGGCTGTATTTCACTTATAAGCATTTTAATTCCCATTTTCATATATTCGACTCCACCTGGTTTATATATAGCTAACAGCACTTATAAAGATAATCATGTGATACTCATAAACACCGATACTGTGACACTGATTCATTAGCACCGGAACTCGTTAAGGAAAACACTTCTGAATCATTTCTGTGACACTCGCCACATATAAGTAGTGTATGAGAAAAACATTTATACTCATTTATACTTGGTTTTTATGAGTGCACTCTAAGTGTTAAAATTATGACTCGTTGCTATTCGCTGGTTCAGAAACATCTTATTGTACTAGAAGGTAACGTACTCTTCGATGAGTTCTTCATAAATGAATGACAATAGTTCGGTATTAACTTTACAAATGTTCCTCTCCAAAGATTTGAGAATTTGAGAGCTATTCAAATAAGCATGACAACCATGATCTGATGATGATAAGTCGCATGATGGCCCATCACATCATTAAAGCATGAAAACAAATGTCGAGATAATTTCTCGTGCATATTGATATATACACTTTTTCACATTCATACAATCAATTTTACGAGAAAAAAAAATTGGTACTTATTTGATTGGAGTGAGTAGATTTTACAATTTGAAGTTATCAAAAAACAGGATCTATTTGTGTATATGCCACACAATACGGAGACGGTTTGTGGATGAAATGATATTCTCTAGTTCTGTGTGGGTTTTCATTCTTTGTTTAGTTATCCACTAGCGAAAAATTAATCTTGTTTTTGAACAAAATTGCTTCCTTGTAGTGAAATGTATCCACTACAGGATCACGACTGTGAAGTAAGTTTCTACAATTTTAATGTACTCAGAAGGTATTAAACGATTAATATTATAAAGTATTAAAGCTTATTAAACTGAATCAACTTAGTTTAGGTTAGGTTCGGAAGGCGCGTGCTGACCGTTTTCAGCACTTTCACTCGGAGGCATATATTGCCTATTGTGATGCCCTCAATAATTTTCCCGGAAGAAGCGAGTTGCTAACCTTTGTAATCCTTCTTAAACCATTTGGTTTTCCAGATGAAGTTGAGGAGATTCGATAAGTTTGCTATCGTTATCTCTTCCAAGTCAGTGAAAAAGCGATCCCCGAGATATTGAAGTCGCTTTGTCTGAAGTCCTGGACAGAGACAGAGGAAGTGGTTGATGATTCTACCTCTACCTCCTCTTCATCTTGGCAACTCCTGCATAATCCGCTAGTTGGAATTCGCCACCGTTGGAGCATAGGCTGAATTAACTTTACGGCAGTTTTATTTTAAAAATGGCAATAAAACACTGCCATCAATTCACGAGTATGAAATGGATAATTCTTTAATTATAGTATATGTTTTAATTCTTTCCAGTTCATTTATTTTCTTAATTCGTCAGGGAGTATAATGCTGACTCAAGTTATTCGTAGCAATATATTATTTAGAAATTTAAAGATTGCTTAACTATTTAAAAATCTGAATCAACATATCCCTTAAAAATTAAAAATCATTAGTTCGAATGTATTGAGGATTCGTTGGTCACATATATGTATATAAAAACATTTAACAACTTATCATAACAAATCTGTACGAATCTCTGATATACTTCTTAACTTTTTAAATTATAAAGTTTATTTAAAGACTATTATTTAAAGACCTTTAGAGACTATTCGGTGACTACTTTCTGAAATACAATAAACCATTTAGATATTAACCAATCAGTTTAACTGTTTCATATCATTTATAAATATTGATTCTCCAGTGCTCAAACGCCTTGGACCACATACGTAATTTTATCATCTCTTTTTGTTTATGGACATATCAGGTTTAAACAATTTTGACATCTAAATTTCCGAAACAAAAGCGGGAGAACCTATGTTATACTACGTAATCAAATTTACTCAAATTTATTTATTTCACTCCTTTTTACAAGAGATATATATTGTCTAACATATATAATACTTTTGCAGTCATATATGCTCAATTTCGTGGCTGTATTTAATCCATATTACAAGTAAATTTTCAATATTTTTGATGACCTGATAGAAGTTTATTGAAAATAAGCATTGTCAACTAAATGTTTGCAATATACAATCTATTAACTAAAACGAATCATATCAGAAAATAAATGTTATCATATTTTAGTTAAATAAAGAAGAAACGTATATATTTTTTATTGTTTGTTAAGTTATTACAATTATATTAAATAAATAAATAAAGCATACATAAATAAAGAATATATATAATAATTTTGCATAAATTATTTATTTGTTTCTGTAATATTTATATTAAAATATGTATTATAATTTACAAACCCTGATCCAATATGCGATTATTTACAATAAAATAAAAATGAGTAATATACATAAATTCGAATACCATATTTATATTATTCTACTTTCTAATTTTAAATCTCGTACCAAATTCTTATTAATTATCCCAACAAAAAAAAAATTAAATACATAATATACATAAATATCATATTTATATTTTTACCCTCTCTAACTTTAAATGCTGTACCAAATTATAACTCTTCATTCCAAACAATATAATTTTTATTAAAATAATAAAATAATGGTTTCCCATAGTTTACTACTTCGACCAAATTGACCAAATGTTTATATAAATATCTGTAACTATTATATACATATATACATATATATATATGTAACTAACTGACTGTATGCTTTATGCTTATATAAATAATCTACATGTATTATTAACAATAATATATAAGCAGTTCCTAAACAAATCCAAATCAATTAAAATTCTTATTTATATTTTTAAATAATTTAATTTATTTTGTTAATACAAAAATGAGTAAAATGTATATAATTTCATATTATTTATATAATATTATTAATTTGATATAATGTATTAAAAATATATATCACTCTATGTTATACAATTCAACTAACAATATAACTAATACTTAACCACCAATACTATAAATTACTGTAAGCATATCTAAAAGACCCGCCTGGAACCAAATATTTTAAATCTAAATAAATATTTTAATATCAATATAAAGAAGTGCACATATATACAATATAACACCTAAAGATTATTTATCTATTCTTAACTGAACAATACTGTGTATATTTCCCTATAAATAAACTAAATAATTTATTAATTGTATTATAAATTGTACTATAACATAAGTATTTACATTATATATATATTATTTATATATGACATCTGTTGAAAGCAATTAATTTAATTTTGTTGCTAATATCTTTAAATATTTCATTTAAAATAAAAATCTTATTCATATTTTACTATAAAAGATATATGAATAGATAAAATATGTTTCGTTCAAAAATAGATCGAAAGTATGTTCACCACACACAAAATTAATTTTTTACACCTACTGTGGGTTGGACTCCTTTTTAGTCTGAGTTTAATATTTTAAAATCAGTTATTAAAGGTATTCATGATCTCAACTAAATTGCTTGGTAGTCGAGTAACGATCTATACTATTATTTAAAGAACGCGTCAGCTGAGTAACTAGTTTACTAATCAAACTAGCTTACTACAAGTTCAGTATTAAAGCAAAGAGCTCGACAACCTAATAATAAACTAGGTAATCACTTCGATACATAAGTGACTAGCACGGTATTTGAGTAACGAGTCCAAAAAACGAGTAACGAGTTTAGAAACTAATTAACGAGCATTTTGAAATGAACAACTGAGTAACTAGTTTACTAACCAAGATACAAGTTTGGTAATCAAATAATAAGCTTGATTATAACCTCGTAACTTTGTAATCGAGTAACGAGTTTAGATATCGAGTAACGAGCAATTGAGTAACTATTTTGGTGACTGAGTAATGACTTTTCTAACCATGCAACGAGTTTGCTACCTAAGCAATCAAATAGCCAGCCAAATAATGAGCTCGGTGACTGAGTAACCAGCGTTTAGGCAACGAGTTCGATTACTAAGTAACTAGTTCAGGAACCAAGTAACGTGCTCAGTAAGCCAGTTTTCGTTCAATAGCTAAATAGTGAAGGTAGGAAGATTTTAAGGCATTACGAACCAAATGAATTCGAATATATGCATTTTACTTTTCGTTATTAAAATGTGATTTAGTTATCGAGTACATGAGATCGTGAATAACCCTATTCTACAAATAAAAAACAACCCTGTCCTTAAAACCCAAAAGTAATCAACACACAAACAATTTTTAGTTCTAGTTTAAACAATAGTCACATCTAAAGTTATCTTCTTTGCAAAAATTGTATTCCAAATATATTAAAAGCAAATAATACATACGATTAATTTTTGTTAAATATATTAAATAAAATAATAATCAAAAAGTAGTTAAATAAAAAAAGGTATTAAGCTTAGCATCAAAATAAAAATTAATTTTAAAATATTTTTTCACATTTATCATATTAATTTGTTTAATAGCATAAAAATTAATATATTTTTTTATTAATAATTCGTTACGAGTTTGTTATGAAATTAAGATATACATTATATAATTGTAAATATAAATAAAATTAATTAAATATTTTATTATTGCGTTTAAATTAAAAATAAAATAATATATTTAAATTAATATTTACGCAAGCAACAAAATTCTAATAATAACATTAATGACCACCAAAATATTTTTGTTTTAAATTTGATTATATTAATAATAATACATATTGAGTATATTACGTTAAAACCAAATATTATACAATAAAGCGTTAAATAATTTAAAAAATTATTATAAAAATAAATCATAATTCTTGAAAATGGTTAAATATGTAAATGTGTCATATTTATTACAGATTAAGGTTTATCGAAGTTTCTTTGTATAGTGTAGATTATAACGAAAAATGGACAATAAATACATAAAACTATTATAAATTAGGACTTTCAGCAACCGATTAATGCAGATTATGTATAGAATATACAAAGAGATCCTTACGTGTTCTTGGAAAATATTCTGCTCTTGTGCTATATAGAAGAAGAATTTTCCACAAATTATTGATTTACGTAACAGAGTAGTAAAACATCGATTTGGTATATAATAGAACTCCTCTGGAAACAGCTTAAGTGAAAGAATACTTCGGCAAGTATGGATAGAGCAGGGATACAGTAGCTCAATAATTAACGCTGGGTTACAAACAGTTAAACTTCGAACTCACCAAAATACGAAATCATTTTTGAATGCTTAGTACCGCTGACTTTCAGTTGATAAGATGTTTTTATCTCATATTAAGTGCATCAACTTAAAGCTGTTTGAAAATAGAGGTTTTTTCAACATATAATAGTGCAGTAATGGATTGTGCTAGTCGTCTTCATGTACTGTAAGTGAGAAAATAATTTTTTGTTTAATACGGGATTATTATTTTATATACTAAACATATGGCAAGTGTTCCAAATAGTTTATTTGACATTATCATGCAATATTTTTAATTATTTAAAAATATAGTTTTATTTTATTTTAGTGAAAACCTTTTAAAAAAATTAAATAATGTTTTTTTTAATAAAAATATAGGTCATTTTAAAAAAAATTTTGCTCAATAAAACAACAAACTATTAAATAAAAATATAGTAATAATTAACGTATATATTATTTAAAATTGTTTTTAAAGTTTCAAATAGAATTAGCCGATTAATGCACCTTATATTCCACCGACTCTGTTGTTAGTTACTGCACCCAAATAAGTAAAGTTATAAGTTATAACAGATCATTGTATTAATAAACAATGAAAAAACTGTTATAAGTAAATGTCTTCGCTAATTGAGCGCCTGCGACATCTGTTATTTATTTAAAAAAGTGTTTTCGATTTAAATATTTCATAATCAGGGACTTCAACTATAAGTAAAGAAAACAACCCTACACATTGTTCCTAGCAAAGACACACACTTTGTACAGCACACTCTAGCGTGAAATAGCATTAAAATTGTATTGACTTATTTTGAAGGAAAGTCTGAATGAATGAACAATATATATTTTTTTTGTTTTTTTTAAACACGTGAAATTAATTTTTATACACAATTTATAAACACAATAAACGAAATTTTATTAAAACCATATTTATTTTAAATATATAATTGGTTCAAATAAAAATGTTTATTTATTACATACATAAAAAATTTTAAATATATCAATAAATTCAAATCAGTTCACATAGCTAATTTAAATTTAATTTTTTTGTATTTTATGATTTATTATAATAACTGTCAAACTTGATGATTGATATATGCGATAATGAAATTTTGTTTGTTTGGTTCACTCGGTTGGTCGAAATTCCTTGGCATTGAGGAAAGTAAAATTAAAAATTTTTACAAACAACCAGGCGAACAGAAAGCAGCAATAAGCAGCAGGTGTTTACATTTTGAGTGGCACCAGCAAAAACAATACACAGTTTGAATATCATCAGCAGCAACAGTTTTACATAGACTGGTGAAAAAAATTTTCACAGTTTTATGTGTACTGCAATACGCTGGATAGTCTGGACAACTACCAAAGAGCACGAATTAAATAAAACTGTATGCAACGACAAATTTCGCCTAAGTTGCATGCACGAAACTGTTAAACTGTCATTGCACAAACTGTTATAAATATAAAATTAGTATAAAAGATTTGTTTATTCGCCGCAAACTGTACGAAAATAGTACAGTTTATTAGGATATTTGTTATATACTGTATCAGATCAATTTAGTATATTTTTAAAGTGTTATAAATTAGTAAATATGAATGTATTTACTGTGAATGACTGTTTTGAATAAAAATTGAGCAGAAATTTTATTTTATTCGAAGATTTGTTTTAAAAAATATTATTTACATTTTATTTTTTTAATAAGTTATTGTTTTAATTTATTTTTTAAGGTTATTGCTAATATTGTTGTTTAATTTATTTTAATCTTATTGCAGATTATATTGTTTTATTATTTCGGTGAAGGTTTATTGTTATATATTATTTTTATACAATTATATTTTTAAATATTTTTTTGACGTTGAATCTAATGGAAATTTCATAAATATTTAATTAATGCAGTTATTTTGTGCTAAATGAAAATATTCACAGACTTCATAACATTACAAATTTAACTCATTTAACTCAAATAGAGCTGTTATTTAACCATTCCCATAGAGCTGTTATTTACTAAATTAAAAATATTGCGAACTATATATACATAAAAATTTAAATAGATTTTATTTAAAACATTTTTTTTTAAATGTTTGCACCCCTAAAAAATTATTTTATTTTGAATCTTCTACATATAATAAGATAGAATTAATTTTGCTGAATGCGACACATTAACTTGCAAAGAGTAGAGTATTTGTAAAGAGCAGTCAGTAAAAAAAGTGCTGTTGTATCCATTAATATGCTACGAATAAGCATTTCTAAAGAGAGACCATAGCAAAAAGAGACTAAAAGTAATATATATTCTTCTCTAAAAAAGTATCCAATCCACATTAATAAAAAAGTAATTGACCCAACAATATTATTTCTATTTTGACCATTTTTAATTTTATTTATTTGGTTTTATCTTTATTATTTCAATATTTTACAATTTATTCGTTTTGTTTTTTTTTTTATTTTTATTAAGTTCTTATAATTAAAATCTAACATGGAAATGTGTACCTTAACTAATAATTTTATATATATAAATTATTATTGATTTTATATTTTAAACTAACATGCAGATTTAGTGTTTTTTTTGTTGTTTTTGTTTTAATGAAATATTTATGAGTTTTTTTTCATATTTAACTGTTTTAATGAGATTTTATTTTACACCATTTAAACATGAATACAGTATCTGAAAATCTTTAAGTTAATTAATAATTAATAATTTTTTTTTTTCTTTTGTAAATTAAATATTAATAGAAAGTTATTTTAAGACTTATATGAACTTTTCTTATTTTTAATGTATTTTAATTATTTTTTTCATTGCATCAAAAATTTAATTTACTATTTTATTTTTAAGGAATTAAGCTTATAATTTAATTCTTTTATTTTACAAGTACAAATATTTTTTTTTCAATTGTTTTATTTTAATATTTCGTAATACTTTCTCTGTTCTCTGTTATACTAAATATAAATTTTAAATAATTTTTTTTATTTGTGGAATTGTTACATGATTCCAAAACATAAATATTTACATAAGAGAATACAGGTTTTTAATTATAAGAATTGAATTAAATTATAATCTAATATAATATATAAAAAGTTATTGTAAAATAAGTGGTAAAATAATTAAACAAAAAATATGTAGTTAAAATATGCTCATAAAAAATTATAAAGAAAATAAAATAAAACGAAATGTACATATAAAATAAAAATCAGTAGGAGATTTGAAAATATATTCACTATATAATGTGATGTCCTTTTAAAAACTTCAAAGGTTTTGGAAGTACATAGAGTCCAATCTAAAATTTTTATTTTGAAGATGTAATTAAATTTTGTGTTGTTATTAACTTAAAAGTCCATTGTTTAGATGCAATATTTTGTTAAGTATGCTATAATGGACAGCTCCATATAAGGGCTCCCAAAAGCTATAACCTATATAAGGTGTTATATTTATATATGATTAAATTATCACGAATTACACACTTTTACAGATATTGTCTATATAAATAAAAACAAAGTTATTATTGTAATAACATATCAGACTTGCTTTACTGGTAGTTCACTACAAAAAGAAGATATGAGTTATAGGAATATGATAATTCATACTATGAGTCTGAAGAAATTTCTGTATCATATAGGAATATATGTTCTGTGAATTATAGCACAAATTACGATTGGCGTTTTCAATTGGTAAATCTGAATTTCATCTAGACTTACTCTCGATCTGTCAAAATCTGTTGCCTGATCCAACATTTTTAGAGTAATCTAACAACTTTGTAGTGGTATTATATATATTTTTTATCAATACATATATCGAATCAAAAAATCACAGTTTATTTGTCAAGACATATGAAATAGCTATTAATTTCAGGGTAATCTTGCTACTTTGGCAAAATATCTACAGTGTTATAAATTAATCTCGAGTGTTATAAATTTGGCTCGAAATTTATCAATCGAAAATGAAAACTGCACAAAAAGTGAATCTTGATTGAAAAAGTTACTCCGCATTTACATATAAGTCCCAAAGCGGGACTCGAACGTGGGTGTCACAAGTAAAGGTTAGTAGTTAATAATCACTAGACTACTGGGATCGTGTGAATTACATATAGTACTAATAATTTTTTTTTTGTGGCATTCAGAAAAGATATTATTACAATAACATAACACCTTATGGATTTATAATGTAGAATATACGTTATATTTTTATAATTATAATATATTTATAATATGTATGATATGATATTATCGATATGGTTGTTTGGATATGTTTTTTAATTTATCTATTAGAGATATGCACAAAACATTTTTAATATTTCACAAAAAATTGTCACATCAAAATGGTCCATAAAAACTTACGTTTCAATATAATATAAACATATAATCAATATGTTTCATGCTACAGATATAATTTGTACTAAAGAGAGAGAGAGAGAGAGAGAGAGAGAGATGAGGTGAGAATTCAATATAATCGTTCTTAGTTCCTACTTTATGATAAAAATAAAAGAAGTTATAGTTGTGCTGCCTTAAGGGTCTGCGATGATAGAAAACTTTATAGAACAGAATAAATAACAGTAAGAAGAGAACAGCAATTTATTAAGAGAATAAATCTTGGAGAACTTTATTGAGTAGTCAATGAAGTGCATTAACCTCTTTTTTTCTTTCTCTTGAAAGTTCACTTTCATTATAATGGTATTCCAATATATCAAGAAAATTCTAAAGTTTAACTGCTATAAAGCACTTAAAACAACTTAAAATAGTGCTTCTGAATAACAAAATTTGCTGCGGAACAGAGAAATGTTCAATATGTTTTCCCAGGACCGGTACAAATGTTATACTGCTACAACTGTACTAAAAATTAGCACATATAACAGAATGTGAGAGTTGACATTATTAAGATCCTTATGGGACCACTTGTACTATAACAGAAATAAGTGAGACTTATTATACATACGTTCTAACAATATTATTGAA
>NC_051846.1:34223178-34230286 GCF_002237135.1 Teleopsis dalmanni
TTCTTCTTCTTCTTTTTGTTGAGTTAGTACTATTAGGCACTTTTACTCTATAATGGCTGGGGGGCTTATCTCTACCCCACACTAGGCTTTAACTAGGCTTAACAAAAATCATATCATTTATTTGTCTTTTAGTTGATGACGGACCTTAAATCAGCATATCGTCCTGAGAGTCCAGAAATGGACTTGAGGATTGTTAGGGCGGGGTTAATTAGCGTATCAACTTTAGTGAATAATTTTAGAGCTCTGTCTCTGAAATATTTTTTCACGGTGTCAATACTAACATCTCTATGTAAGTCTGTTGATCTAATATACCATTGAATCTTAAAAAATTTTCTTAAAGCCAGGTTTTGAGCTATCTGTAATTGCTTTAAGGTAATATTTGAGGCTTTGCTATATGTAACATATCCGTACAGTAGTGCAGGTCTAATTACTTGCGTATAAAGTAATTTTCTGTTTTTAAAGTTGAAGTGGTAATTATTAAATAGCGGCTTTAATAAATGTAGAATCTTAGGGCAGCTATTCCGTTTGTATTTCAAATGTTTAAGCCAATTTAACCGTTTGTCAAAAGTGACCCCCAGATATTTTATGTTATCCTCCCACTGTATCTCCGTGTCGCAAACACTCACTCTTGAAGGATGCTGTCTTTTTTTTCGAGTTATAAATATAGCCTTGGTTTTGTCATTATTAATTTTAATCTTCCATTTTTGGAAGTATTCCACCATAAGGTCTATATTTCCCTGTAAAGTGTTGCTTACATTTATGGTATTCCGATCCGAGTAGATCAAGCACGTGTCGTCTGCGTAAAGCACCATTGACGTGGGACTTAAGGCGGGGATGTCTGCCGGATATACATTAAACAATGTGGGAGACAAAGGCGACCCTTGAGGTATACCTGCTACTATTGCTCGGGAGGACGAAAGAATGCTGTTAATTTTAGTACGAAAGGACCTTTCTTGAAGGAAGCTACCAATGATTTTAGTCAAACTACTAGGGATCCCAAAACGGGCCAATTTAACTATTAGACCATCATGTCAGACCTTGTCGAAAGCTTTGGCTATGTCAAATATAATCATCCCGGTTGACTCCCGTTTACTTAGAGCGGTTTGTATCAGCTGCGCAGTTCTGGCTAGTTGTAGTTCCGTGGAGAGATTATCCCTAAACCCAAATTGTTTGTCGGGAAGTATATTTAGGCCACTCACCGCTGTTTTAAGCCTAGTCAGGATTACTCGTTCTGCCAATTTCCCCATAGTTGGGAGCAGACTGATAGGACGCCAGTTCTGCGGAAATGAAGGATTCTTGTCCGGTTTAGGAAACACTACGACTGAGGCCAACTTCCAGGCCTTTGGAAATTCGCCAAGCCTAAGCATGCAATTGATGATGTTAACAATGCATTGGATTGCATCTTCTGGAAGATTACGTAGGCATTTGTTACTGATATTATCATATCCGGGTGCCGATCTGGTCTTTAGACTCGAAATAATACATTTAATCTCATCTCTGGAACACTGTGAGATGCTTTCATCTGACATCAGGTTCCTAAGATTAGCAGCCTCTTCGGCAATATTTTCTTCTACCAGAGAATTATAGTCACTATCAGTATTGGGCTGAAATTGCAGCTCCAAAGAATCTGCAAAGGCCTCAGCTTTGGCTATGTCTGAGAAAGCCATGCCGGTAGCTACATAAATAGGCGGCACTACCGGTTTACGTTTAAGCCTAAAATACTTGTTCAAAGCCCAGAAGGTTTTATTACCTGTATCAATTCCTGAAAGAAATTCGCACCATTTGTCATTATTATATTTGCCAATTTTTTTCCTGATTACATTAGAGAGACGATTGGCTTCTCTTCTTCTCATAGGATCTCCAGTTATTTGAGCAAATTTTCGAATCGCATTCCTTTGTCTAATGATTTGTTTGATGTAATGCGGCAGATAAAAGTAGTTACTTGGTTTTCTGGTCCTGGTGGTGGAGCTATTATCCAATGCCTCCTTAATCTTGAGAGTGAGTTTTTGGATACAGTCATCAAGATCCTCAGAAGTTACTGGCCAATTATTTATATTTGAAATATCAACCTGATTCTTAAATGAGTCCCAGTTAGTGGTTATGTACGTGAGATTCATGTTGATTGCTGGACAATTTTCAAGAATAAAAAGAACTGGTTTGTGATCCGAGTCCAGTTCATCAAGGACCTCTACGTGCACATTCGATTCTAAGTTATTTGAAATTCCGAAGTCAATGACGTGGCCTGAGATTCTGCCATAATGTGTCGGTTCACCTGGCGCATGAATCTGCCATAAGTGTTCAGTGGCGAGCCCATCAATATCCCTGCCAGCTCTGTTTGAAGTTCTGTCACCCCAGCTGCTATGATATGCATTTAAATCGCCCGCTAAGAAAGTAGGTGTCTCGTTGTTGAGGATAACCTCAAGTTCATTAGGGAGAATTTGCAAACTCGGTGGCCTGTATGCTGACACAAAATTTATATTACCAAGTTGGCTTTCAACCATTACAGATGTTGTTTCGAGCGATTGTTGGTTGCAAATTGTAGCATGATGTTTAATGCCATATTTAATCACGATGGCTGTGCCACCACCTCTTCTTGAGTTTCTGTCTGATCTGTAAACAACATAAACTATCATACAAAAAATAATAAAAAAAATCAAAGTTCTTGAATAGTAGTGGAATTACAACAACAAAATTTTATTTCGATTCATTAAATTTTTTCTGTTTTTTTTTGAGAGGTTTCTAACAGTAGTTAACTACAAAAAAAAAATTTTTATTATTTAAATTAATTGAATTTTAGGCTGGCCATACAACTGTTTCAAGTATTTCCATATATCCATCATCAATAGTCTTCGAATTTGATTCTTTTTTTTTTTTTTTGTATATAAAGAGCCTTAACTTTTGTTCAAGCACACGATATACCTATATCAGTGTTCTGAACGAATAAGCAAACTTTCAAAATGTTATATCTTTTTGATGGCCCTGTCGGATGATATACACATTCGTGTCCATATTGAAGCAAATAAAACTACAGTCATATACTTTCTGACTGTCAGTACTGTCAGTACCAAAGTACTAGGCTAAAAAATCCTATCTATACTCACTATTAAAAAGCACTAAACCACAAATTTTCTAATCCTCATTTGATATGCTGTGTTTGTTTTGTTTGATTAGAGTTAGTTTATAACACACAGAATCGACTATAGTTAAACTGCTCCGTTCTAGTCCAGAACTTCAGGTTTAGCTTGTTATTATACAAATTTTTAAACGTAGATTAGATTTTGTTTTGATTTTTTTTAATAGAACTTCTTTTTAACTAATAATCCTAATAGATTTAATTATATTAATAATTTTTCATAATTCTACCTTAATCAAAAATTTGCGTAGGTTGGTGAAGTGAAAGCAAGATCGAATCCCCCTCAATTCGTTAATAAAGATGTTTTGATTTCAAATCCTTCATTATTATGGGTAGAAATTGGATTTATTAAAACCAATCAGAGCATTGATAATTGCAAATACTTAACCAATTTAAAGACTAGAAATATTGTCAAATAACCATGTGTACAGATATTTGTCCGGTATTTCATTTGAGACTTCTGATAAATACGATCTACAAGACAGAGCAGATGCGGCCTGAATTAATACAGACCAATTGACTAATGTCCCATAAAAACCGATATTATTTTAATCATCACCGATTAACAGCTGTCGATTAAGTCAGGGGATTTATATTTGAAGTTTGTAGGTCAAATTGCTCTTGATCTAACTGAAGAAAAAATACAAGCCCAAATATAATAAAAATATTAGCCTGTTACAAATGGTGATTATGTGCCAATTTTCGTCAGTGATTGGCACTGACAGAAGCAGAAAGTCAGACGGGAGGTTTTATTCAAGAATCACCAAGTCTTACTAGCTCATTATCGCGTTCGTTCACTGATATATTTCTTTGTCTAGGAATCCAAATTAAGGTTACTTTGGAATTATATATATCAAGAAAATTGTAAATATAAATAAATTAAAATGTAAGCAGAATTACTTCCTGAGTTAGATGATAGAATTGAATGAAGTAATAAATTCTTAATTAATTACTACATTCAGGAATGTGAGTCAAAAGTTTATAGGTATCAAAGAGTCACTAAGTCCTGCTAGCTCGACAGCGTGTTTGCTCAGCGCTATATTTCCGTGTCTAGAAACCTGAATTAGGGATACCTTGAAATATAAGTTAATAAGATTCGGAATATAATTAAATTAAAATGTAAGCAGAAGTACTTATTAAGTTAGATGATAGAATTAAATGGAGTAGCTAATTCTGAATTCAGTTCTAGGTATATTTGGAGTTCGTGGACCAATCTGACTACTAATAAATATTAACACAATTCCTGTTAGCCTGTTGCCAAAACAATTTTCGTCTTTGACTGGTAGCAGCAGGGATTGAGATGCAGGTGTTGTTGAAAAAGCACCAAATCTTTCTGGTGCGTATATTTGCTTACTAAGGACTAAAACAACCCTGGTTTAGAATTAAGCCTTGAAATTAAATAAAGAAATTATGAAAAATTTTGAAAATAATTTAGTCATTAAGCTTAAAGGCTAAACGTACTTCGTGCGTTGAATGATTGAATTACATGAAGTAATAAATTTTTAAAACTTTTCACCTTAAGACTATATATAAAAATTAATGAATTTCAGATAATTTAAGCACAATTTTTTTTTTCAGATAATTTAAGCCGAAGTACCTCTTGAGTGAATTATTGAATTAAATGAAGTAATACATTTTTTTAAACAACTTTTATTCTTCAGCTTGGAACTATGTACAAAAATTAATGAAATTCTGAACTTTAAGTAAAAGTACCTCTTGAGTGAAATTTTTAAATTACGAGTATGTGAAGTATATTGAAACTTTACTATTCTTCAAAAATGAATATACATACTGGAATAAGTAAGACTCACTGAGTTTAAGATATTGATTTTTAGGTAATTAAGTAAAAATATGTTGACTAACTAATACAGTTACGTTTGTTTAAAATCATTTTATGCGAAGTGAAATAGTACAAATTACATTTGCAACATTGCCTCTTCCGTACGCATTAGCTAAATTTTAGGTTAATCGTATCAAGTACAGTGTAGTCGCATTTTTGTTATATGTTAGCCGAGCAACGAGAGCGGTATGAGATTTAACTTAATTATGCATCTACTTAGCGTTCGAAAGCAGAAGGAGGGCAGCACGAAATATATAGCACAATTATGGTAATTACCTTTTAGCATAGGACAAACACATTGCTATACATAACAAACCATTGCTGCTGCCAATGCATAAATGCTAGATAGTAAGTATGGTATTTAGAAGTGCAGTATTGGCATTATACGCGCTCTATTGCTACAATGGTGACCATATCAAAGTAGAAAAGTAACGCAGAATAGCAGTTATGTTTGCATCTTTTTTTGTCACTTTTGCTATTTTCTTCAGTAATGGCTTCGGAACCGATAGAATGCATAAAAGAACAGAGCATGTCATGAACTCAATCAGCTACACACGAACCAGAAAAAATGCATGAACTAAAACAGTAAAAGTGACAGCGCATCAACAACAAACTGGCGGCTTGACAAGATGGAAAAAAGAGGCAAACTAAGAGCTATGAGTTGTAAACTTAACAAGCATTGGTAACGGCAACATACTATAATAGCAGCAGCAACAGCAGCAGCAGCAGCAGTTGCTGCTAATGCTGATAGCGGTATTGAAATATGAGCCACATCGAAAATGGCAACAAAGATGTACGTTGTCAGTATTTGGATGTGTGCCTATAGTATATGGTATGTGTTGTTGCCCTCCAGTTCAATTATTCCTAACCATTTGATAAATGTGCACATGACACATACAAACACGTCAACGTATTCATCCGTACTACAGCACAATTACATTTGAGCTCGCATAGAGTTTAATTGGATTTCCATACCAAATGCCATATAAAATTGTGGCCATTGTTATTGCATTATTTTCGTTGTTGGCAGTAGCAGACACATGCAAGTAAGGCCACGACTTCCATTAAATTGAACTCTACCCAAAATATGGTATATCAAAGAGTCGACGCAGCAACAGCTAACAGCCAAACATCCAAACAGCCAACAGGCAAACTTTACCGTAGCGCATGGAATGCGCAACCCACACAACCCACACAGCCCTAAACGCACCCAGTCATTTGCAGTTTGCAGCTGCACTGCTGACACTTTGATAATGTAGCTTTTGTGTTGGTAATGCCTTGCCATTAACGTTCATATGCAAATTTTGGCCAACGAATGCGGAGAACCTTCCTGCAATTTTGTTCGGTTTTAAATTTCCAGCTATGACTACGCGTTGCAGTTCGCGAGGGGCAAATGCAAGAATATTTAACGCTTTTATGTCAACCAAAATTTACTCCGTTTCTCCGAAAAAAAGACTCATAATTATTGGACTGCCATTTTGAGTTGTTGAAATGACACTGACAAGATTAAAATTGGGCATTTTAACATTGCTTTAAGCTGGAACGGAATTGCATGTCTGCACTTTTTGCATTCCAAACTCATTGCATTTTATTAAAAGTAATATTGAAAAGCTGTAAAGCGAATATTTGCAATCGTAAAAAAATGGAGATAAGAGTGAACTATTATACAGGAACTAACATATTTAGTTTAAATGCCCGAAACAAGAGAGAATCTAAGAAAATGTACCCTTAACCTATTTAACGTAACATTCTTTACATACTTTAAACTCGTATAATATAAATCAGACCACGTATCTGTGGAACTGCATACCATATGCTTGGAGACTGCCCAGCATTAATGCACACGCGGGAGAAACACCTAGGAGGGTATTTAATGGATCACAAAGATTCAAGACTAGGAAAGGTAGGCTCTATACTGTATTTCATTAAAGAAATCGGACTTGAAAAACACTCTAACCCGAGTAAGGGGCACAATAGGTCTTTAAGGTCGTAGTACACAATCCCTTCTTTTTAATAATAATAATCTGTGGAGTAGGAGACACAAATAGTACTCCTTCTTAAACACCAACAAAAATATATAGTTTAAGCTATCAAAGGAAGACTCAATCCACTTACACCTACTTTAGTTGTAAGCT
>NC_051846.1:34230386-34238149 GCF_002237135.1 Teleopsis dalmanni
TCTACGAATCCGACAATCGCTTTACGGCAAGTGTGAACCGGGCGTTAAAATTGCTAAGACTATGTGACTTATAATAACCATTGTTTTCAATATGGCTTTTTTTAACTTTTGTTAAATCATTTGTGTTCTAGATGAAGTTAAGAAAATCTGATATCTCTACCTTTGTTAACTATGTCAGGTTAACAAATGATTTTCTAGACATTGATAGATTCTAGTTCCACTTTATAAATGAAACTTCTACACAGCCAACTTGTTGAAATGCACCAACATTAAAACATTCGTGCAATAGGTTGGTTGGTTATAACGCGATCTTAGGATTAACGACATTTTTTTTTTTTTTTTTTGTAAAAAAAAAAAAAATTTTTTTTTTTTTTACGCTTTTGGGTCATTGTGCTATACGTATAAGAAAAATTGGTGTATTCAACTATTGGATATGTGGTAAATTTACAATGCTGTTTAGTGGAAGTATTGAGTTATCAAACCTATGGAAGTAGGAGTCCTGCAAGTGTGTGAAACTATGCCGTCAAGTGAGCTGAGCAAAGAAAAGTGATGGAGAAAGTATGTTATTATCTTCACCACTGCTTTGCAGGTATGATTGAAGGGAGATCAATTCTAGCATGGCTTACCTATCTTAACAATGATCTGTAGTAAACTCCATACGACTGGATAATAGTGGGCATCTAATTAGGAATTGATTATCCTTTAGTGAAACGTGGCCAAATTACATACAGATAACTGAATAGCAATAGCAAAGTTATATATTTAATTGAATAGCAGTTATATATTTAATTGAATAGAGGTTATTTATATTTTTTACAAAAAAAGTAGTTCATTTTTCGAAAAAACCTCTTTAAAAAAAGTAAATGATATAAATTAAGTTGGTCGAGCTTCTTGTAAAGCATAAATAGCAGTAAACAGTATATAAATAATTTCGAAAGTAGTCGAGTATATGATTTAGACCCGAGGCTAGTAAGATTTGATCCAATAAGATGCGCTATGTTGTTCTGGATAATTTACTTGGTTACGTTGCTAACCAAAATTATCCGAATTTCATAAAGTTATTATATTCTTCGAGTGAAGTATCAATTAATTTAATTTTTTTAAAATATTTTTACTTAGTTGGGGCACTTTTTTATCCCCCTAAAGTCACGTTCTTTGACACCATTTTAATTTTTTAGATAACAAATGTCATTCATAATTTAGAAAAAAAATACAAATTAAAAAAATTTGAAATTGAATTTTTCATCTACATATTATTACTGTCTATTTCTTGAAAAAAAAAGACGGAGTTTTGTTCACTATAAAAAATCTTGTTGGATTTTTTGACGTTACCAGTTCCATATATCGAGTCCAAATATAATTACTGGCGTTTTCTCTCAAAATGGTTCGGATCATACGGTGAGTTTTATACAGACATATGTTTATATATATATACAAATTTGTATATATACAAAATTTGATTTTTATCTATATGGACGAGTATAATATGATATATAGGTATTGGTAAAATATGTTTTAAAGTTCTTAAAAAACTCAATAAGATTTGATGTAGTTCTTATGTGTTTCTCTTATTTTAAAATAGGCATTCTAATTATGATATTTCATTCAAAAATCGATATAATGAGGTTTCATATCCTTAAACTGTTTTACTCAAAAAATCCTATTCTATAGTAAACAAGTGAATCCTGATTTTACTATATAACTTATGTGGTTCATGTTCGAAATATTTAAGCCAAAATAGTAACCTTGTATAGTCACGGCTTTGTGCTAATCTTTAATTAATTTTGTAAATATTTTTGTCAGCTTACCACTATACCATCTTTACTGTAGATATCGATTTTCTTTCTTATTCGATTCCATCTCTTCGAGTCTTGAGCGGTTATTAGCCTATCAAATTCGTTTTCTTGTTATTTGATAATTAATTGCTATTAATAATAACAATATTCTCAGTATTAAGTAAAATTTTAACTCTTATTTGTTGTTAGCTCTTATTTATGAATATTTGGAAATTTGACATTCAGATATGGATCCAATAGAAAATAATATAAAAGACGTGGGTTTATTACTTTAAATATTTTACTTTCATTTGAATGTATACGCATTATACTTATGCTTTATTAAATCTTAAGATGTATATATATTTTTTAAAAAATTAAGCATTATATAAAATATCTGATAAACAACTGTTTATAAATTTAAATGTTTAATAAAATTTATAAATTTTATAGTGAATGTTTAACACTTTTTTCTCTAGTAGCCTATCTCAACATATAAGTATTTGGCGTAAAATAAATTAATTAGTCAAAAACTTATCTCTACGTATCAGGTTCAAGTGAACTGTTTGGGTTACTCAAATTTAATTTCATTGTTTATTGATGTATGTGGTATATATATATTTTGTTTTTTTTTTAGTTAAATTTATATATATTAAATTCTCAAGTGTTCTGAGAATTGTATATATACTTTCATTTTTTATAACAGGACGTCATTATTTGGTGAGGTGGTTTAAAAAAAACGATTAAAACAAAAAATTATTAAGTACATATCAAATCATTGAACTCTTTAGATGGTATGATTAAAAATATTTATTACTTTGCTTCTTAACGACTAAATGAAATTTATGTAGTTTTAGGAAAATTTTTAAATTCAAAGAATTTTAATATTGAGTAATAAATTAATTGTTGAAAATTATAATTTATTACACTTCCAAGTTTAAATAATAAAGGTGAGGTCAAGATTTTAATAAAAAAAAATGAACTGAAACTTGAATTTTATGTTTTACATAAAAGGTACATAAATGGTTTACCATACATCAAGTCTGTAAAAAGTCGAACTATTCAGAGATAATTCGTTAGCGGTTCCTTTTGACAATATAAGACTTATCTAGAAACATGTTTGGGCTAGACATAAATTAGTTTATAAGGATATCTAATGTTAGAAATTCTTACATTTGAAGAAACAATTTCAAAATTCAAGAGGGAAGGTACTCAGTTTTCTCATGAAGAGAAGACTATATACAGTCTTAGTAATTTACCGGAAATTTGAAAAACTTGAAAGAAAAATTTTGATCTAATATAGTTAACAACGCATTGCCAGCACTCTTCTTTTGGCATAAAATCGACCTTAAGAAGATACACTGCTGCAATAATGAAATCTTCAATATTAAAGTAAACAAATTATACATTGAAAATGTTTTTATTACTATATCCATACAAATTGTTTAATGTAAATTAATAATTAGCTTATAAAATATCACTTTTCAATAATTTGTTTTCAATAAACAGTTAATTATTTCGTGCTATCTATTGTACTTAAAATAAAAAACTTCTTTAATACGTAAGACAGCAACGTTGTTTTTCAAAAGAAAGTTTTTTTATTTTGTACATAGATTTTGCAATTATATTGTTGCATAATTTAACAACTCAGATCAATATCTACTTCCATGAACTTTTAAAATGAAATAAATTAGAAAATATATAATGACTACCTTAGCAGTACAATTGTTGAATAAATGTGTCATTAGGATTAAATATTTCCAATGCAAATCTTTGTATAATTTTCTACTTTGAAACATTTCCTCTCAACTCAACTTAAATGTGTACATAATGCAGTGAATAGAAAAAAGTTATTATTATTATGAAAAATTTATAGTACACTGCGACCCAAAAGATCTATTGTGCCCTTTAGTCGGATGAAAGTGTTTCGCCAAGTCTGATTTTTTTGATGAAAGACAGCTAGGTGTTTCTTCCAGTGAAGGAGCCGTCTGTATATCATGTTTTCTCTTATTATTTGAGTTTTAGATAAGCCTTCTCAATTCTTTTTATTGCCAAGTGCAGGTTTGAAGTTTTTTGTGAAGTTATACTTTACAACTATCAAAAGTTAAGGAAAGTAGAATAAAAAGCAGATAGTATTTTAAAATTATAGTACTATTAGATATGTAAATATCTATAGAAAGCTTCTTTATAAACATTCTCAACATTAAAAGTATATACTATAGTTCTGACTGTAGATTGAAAGAAGGTCGAATAAATTTAATTTTTATTTTATTTAGATTTTTCTTAAATCTAATATATAAAAAACATTTTAATATAATAAAAATAATATTTTTATTTTTTGTCGTTTTATTGTTTATTTATTTAAATATTTTATATATGTTTTTTGTGTTATCATAATATCTTGATAAAAGTATCTTAAAAAAATCGCTGTATATTATAAAAAAGCAACCACAATTTTTTTTTAATTTTTTTTCAAAAATTCTTTTTTTTATAAATTTGACTATATTATATAGTCTATATATAACTGATATGACTATATTATATAGTCAAAATTAAACGGTGTAACGAATATCCGATGTAAGAAATACTCTGAAAAACAATCTCTCTCTAAAAATGAATTTTGTATATCAAGTGTATTCGAAATAATGGAAGACCTTGACATTATATGTTTCGCTATACCAAGACGCTATTGTATATAGGGCAAATATCATCTATTGGGTGAACTAATTTTCTAAAACAAAAACATTTTCTTTTTTTCCTTTTTTTTTTGTTTTTTAAAAATACTTTTGATCGGATCCGACACTCTTAAACGAATAAATGTTGTCTGACGATTAATATCCGCTCAATAGAGTTTTCACTGTATCTAATAATAAAATAAATTGATTTTTTTTGTACAAAATGCTGGTCCACAATTTAAAAAAAGAGAAACACATAATAAATATTGATAAAGATTCTTCTTGTGTTTCAAGATTTCAGGTATTTTCGCTCTCAGTTTGTTTATGTTTTATTTACGTTTCGCTTACCGACCTGTTGATCTTTTTCTACTCTGACGGACTTTGACTTTGATTTTTATAATTTCTCGCTCTTCTTAAAAGATACTTTCTGTACGTGTTTCATACATACAATCTTGTGATGTAGCGAAAATCGCATGTGACTTACAGTTTGTTTATTTGCGAACCTGTCTGGTTTAGTTGTAAATTATATATTCTCTTATTTTAAAAGGTGAATTATAATGAATGACTTTTTATTTCAGCTTTTACTCTATTATATTTTATACTCTAAAATATTTTATCAAATTTTTTAAGATTTGCTGTTAATGAAGTATTTATCTATATTATCTCATGGTCCATTTAATTTTATGTTTTTATTTATTTTGTGTTTAGATTGTTGCTAAATGAAATTTTTTATATCCAACAAAATTAAATTAATTTTTTTTTATAAAATTTAAAAATTTCGAGAAAACATTTAAATGCTGTAATATTACTGTAAATGTTATAAAAAATATTTTTTCTTTTAATACTAACGAAGCTTTCACTTTTTTTAATTACTTTTTTCTGTGTTTAATGGACTAATTTTTTGCGTAAATATTTTATTTTATTGCTAATTAATTTTATAACTTTTTCGGTTTTTGGATACTAAAAGTCCACTTATTTTTTTTTTAATTTTACTTTGGAAATCATTTACAAATAAATAAAAATTCGTCAGTTCACATGTTGCCAAAATGAATTTTCACCTTGAGCTGATTTGCGTCATCTTACGATGTCTTATTTCTCGACTCTCTTTTGAACTCTACAGATACTTTCGAATAAAATATATCACGAATAAAATTAAATAAAGAAAAATTATTTAAAGTTCATTGCCTTTTTAATTTTTCATTTACCTTATGTCTTTCTATATGTTTCTTGAAGATTTTTATAATAAAAATTCAAAAGATTTCGATATATCTCTTATTTTAAAATAAAATAAGAATAAAATATTTTCATCTTAAGGCCTTTTCGGTGGCTCGCAAGTACGGCAAAAAATGCATGTTGGCCTATGTTGGCCACGCGAGTCATTGGCATCACTGTTGCAATCTGTCAAATGTTTTATTTTGACAAACAGCAAATTTTGTATATGTGCATATAAATCAAATATATTTTTATAAAAATATTATAAAATTAAAATAAACACAGAATTAAAAGGAATGGTAAGAATATTGGAAATTTAAAAATAAAACACTAAGATAAGTAAATTTTTGAAGGTACTGTCGATGTTGGGAGAAGAAAGCAACGTTTTGCAGCGGCCGAGGGATGCAAGTTGTTTCACGGATTTTTTAAATGTTATGAATGCACTCTAGAAAACACTTCGTTTCCTTTGTGGTCCATAGTTTGCGTGTATTTCTATAAAAAATTTTTTTAGAAAAACTTCAAAAATTATGTTTGTTTTATTAATTTTACGTATGTAAACTACAAATTAAATGAAATAAAATAAATGTTACTTGGTAATAAGTAACATAATAAATAAACATAATAAAAAATTCAATGTGCTTAATACTTACGATTTCTCCATTCTTATTATTTCTTCGTTACTTTTCAAGATTTTTCAAATTTTTGAATTCTGTTTGAATTTTTACTTCCTCAATTTTTGACATTTGATTGCACTATTCGTTGGAATTTTCAATGAAGGTTCACAATAGTTCGCTTATTGCGTTGGTAACATTTTTTTTTTTACTGGCCGAGGTAGAGAAAATAGTGTTGTTGTTTTGCGTACATTGCGGCCAGTATAGGCCTGCATAGACCAACAACTTGCTGTTTTTTGCCGTACTTGCGAGCCACCGAATACGCCTTTAGTAAATCAGATTTTTAACAGAATTTTGTTTATTTTTCTATTTTTTATTTTTTGTTTAAATATACAATAAACATTTTTTTTATATTATTTTCACAATACATAATTATAAACAAATTTTCTTAATAATTTTTTTAATGTGCCTTAATGTTTAACAATTATAAAATATGTTCACTTCTTGTTTAATTGTGTGAAATAATTTCAAATTCACACAAAATTCTTCGAAAAGCCCCAAAACTCTTATCAGCTGCAAACTAAATACATATAAATATTTTGTGAGAAATTGTTTTTTTTTATTTTTAAATATATTTAAGAAATGAAATATATTGGTTTCTGAAAAGAATTAATATTGAGTGAAATATTTAAGCACTTTCATTTGGAATATGGCAATAAAAAATCAAGAATTTCAAAATGAAAATATTTTTACTAAAATAAACTTTGTGTAAATTTTGGTACAATTTTATTTACAATAATCGTTTCACAATATAAATAAAAACTCTATAAAATTTATATAAATAAATTAAAATGAAATATTAAATAAAAAATTTTAAATTATATAAAAATAATATATGGTACAGTATATATGTACATTTACAATGACTACAAATTATCTACATATATTTTACAAATACGAACTTGCTACCTCAGGTATATAGTAGATCTAAAACATATCTGTCTATCCAAAGTTTCACAAAGATTCCATTATAAAAGTAATTTCCTCGGATATTTAAGGATTTTGTTCATATATGAGTTATTTTTAGAACTCAAATTATTTTACATCAAATGAAGTCATATAAATAAATCTATAAAGTTATCAAAATAAATAAATTCCGAGTCTATCTGATAATTTAGAATTAAAATATAGATCTTGTTTTGAAGGATTAAGAAATTATTCTTCAAAAAAAATTTCCTAAAAATTATTATAAAAATTAGGAAATTATTTAAGTAATATAGTTTATATGCACTAGTTATGTCTATTCAAAAGTAATGCACTACATATCTTTAGAAATATATGCGTCCGTAAAGCTATTTTAAAAACATTCATTATGCGTTCTGAAAAAGGATAATTTTGAACTCTTTTTCTAACGGCACATTTTTTGGTTGACTGTGATGATGCTTTTCAAATTTTCTAATTTCGTCAGTTTAAATATTTTTTGAAATTTT
>NC_051846.1:34238249-34250118 GCF_002237135.1 Teleopsis dalmanni
AATTACTTTTTAATATAAATATTAATATTATATTAATATTTTATATTAATAATTATATTATATTTATTTATATTATTTTATTTATTTGTATTATATTTACTTATATATTATAATTTATTTACATTATATTAAATATTAAATATAATAAATATAAATATTGCACATTGCAAGAATATATTTCAGAGAGACTAATTTAATTGTATATTTTGCTTGAAAATTTTCCAATAACTCCCACTTAAATTTCCAACTTTTCTGCAAATGTAAACATAGAATAGCTAGCCTCATTCTATTACATTTGCATGATCACACACACACAAACACTCCAAAGACTAAAGTTAATTTATTTAATATTCATAGCATAAGAAAAATGCTCTTTCAACACTTAAATCCAATTATTGAAAATTAAGTTAAAATAATTAATGATTTTCAATAGAAGAATCATCATTCTTCGTTCTTCTCAGTTTACATGCACTTACCTACCTTCCTTCACAATGCGCCTCTTATTTGCCTTTGCCTTTGCCCTTGTGTGTGCGGCATGGCATGTTTGTTTCTTAATCGAAAGTTTCTTATTCGCTCAATGATTTTGTTGTCATTTTTGTGTTAACAATTTTGTAGCTGGGGTAATTTGCTATTAACAGGTAACCAAAACACAAGTACACACACATACGTTGTAGAAGTTCGTGCAATGCAAAACAAAAAAAAACAGAGCAAGAATTTTAACCGAGGATAGCGATTAAGCCTTTTGCACTCTTCTCTTCTGGCGTTTACACCGCGCCGACAAAATCAAATCATATGTTTGTAGCAATTTTATACTAAAAATTCCGTAAGACACAAACAAGAAGAGATTTTCACTTTTAAAAACACAAAACACAAACAACCGGGCAACGCGTTAAGAGGTTAAAATGCCGCTGCATAAAACCAAACTGGAAAACATTGTACGTGTGATGCCAAGCAACTTGTAAGTTTGTCGCATGTGTGTGTGTGTGTATGTGCGTGTGTGAAATGATAATCAAAGACGCCAGCGATGTACGTTAATTTAAATTTGTTGCTTTCCCTGCTGCTCCAATTTGTGTTCTTGTACAATATTATTATTCCTTGCAAGGACGGACGCTGAGGGTGGAGCACGAAAAACGAACGCAAAGGCAAATAAATGAAAAACGAATAATAACGTAGGGAAAAAGGTCATAAAAAGCAGGATGCGATGCCGAGATGCTAACACTGCTTGCTACTGTTTTCAGAATGTCTCATGAAAAATTTTAATTTATGCTTTTCTTGTTTATTTTGAAATAGAAATTTTGCCACTTTAAATTAATTCATTGTTATAAAAACAAGTTTTGCTGTACACATTTTATTGTTGCTATTTTCTTATTGTATTAACATAGCGGCACTTTCAATTTTACTTCAACAAGAACCGTTTTTTCTTTTCAACTTGAAAAAAAAATTTTTATATTCATAGAGTAAACATTTTTTTTTAGTTATTAAAATATTATTTTTTTATTTAAATCATTATTATTTTTTTAGATTTTATGCATCAATTTTAATATATTTAAAATATATAAAAACACTTTTTCCCTATTACAGCGGCACTCCGACACCATACAACAATCGAGTTAAAATCACACTGAACACTTAATTCTAAATTTCGTTGAACGAGATGCAATACACAGAATACACACAAGTTCCACAAGTATGTTAGCCGCTGTGTTAAACATTTTTTAAACAAACTATATAATACGTTTATTTTTCAAATTATTAAATGTATATAATAATATATATAAGCAAATGTAATCATAAAACATAATTACTTTTAAAAATAGTTAACAAAAGTAATTAGATTGTGAAATTTTTATCAATTTTAATGACGGCCGTGTTATGTAGGCGATTCATTTATCACCATTTTTGTTTCAAAGATTCTACACAAATAATTTTGAAAAAAAAATTAATTCCTAAATTTACCATTGAATACAAATAATATAAATAAATATTCATTTTAAAATTAAAAACAATTAACTTGGAGCAGCAACAAAAGAAAGAGTAAGTCATTAGAGTATACTTGCTGAAATAATAAGTCTGTTCCACGAGCTACTCGTAGTAAAACTCGAGTAAAACATAAGTAAAGTACAAACTGATAGCGTAACACAAATAAAGTGCCAAATAACGCTCTTAACATGGAACGGCTTTGTGTGAAATATGGTGAGAACACCAGTGCTGCGTAAATAAACAATACAAAAATTTAAATTCAAACCAAAACAGCTGATGTACATATCAACATAAATTTTACTTGAAATAAAATTTATGAGTAAAGTCTGTCTAGCATTTTCAAATTTCAACAGGGATGTTACGCTCTCTCAAATGGTCTCATTTTCTCGAAAATTTGCTGGTGGAACGCACTTGTGTATACACAGTGTTACTCTAAGTTACTACGAGTAGCTCGTGGAGCAGACCTAATAATATATTAAACATTTGAGTGTTACGAAACGTTTGAACACTGTTTTTCAATTCTTATCGTTTACTTTGTTATGTAAGGGAGTTGAACAAATAATCAACACTAGTTTTTTCGAATTGGAAAAATTTTACAAGTACGAACAAATCAAATTAATCTAATCATATGCGAATGGTTACGGAGTGATTTCTCTTTCATACTAATATTTGATCAAACAAAATATTTTGTTTGAAATTTGTTTATTCATGGAAAATGTTTCGCAAGCAGAGTAACCTCCAAATGAAATATGTTCGCACGAGAAAACATATGGATACGCAATACAAAATTCGGGTGCAATGTAACCACAATCTTAGACTTTCCTTATCCTTTTAATTTGTCGAGCAAAATTTTTCAGTGACTAATGGTCTGCCATAGATAGTTCTACCGAAAAAAGATACATTTTAATTCCAATTAATTTTCGAGAATTAATATGATAAAAATACATAAAATTTTAATGAGACTTTGTCACGGTTTCCTAAGAACGTTGATTTGACTATAGATTTTAATATAGTCGGCTATTTTGATTAGGTTTTTACACTACGTACTATATCAATTTATCTAACTTTTTAAGATATCTATGTTCAAGGTTTTTATGTTTTTATAGTGATTACACTAATAAAAACTTGCACAAACCTATGTCCAGAATATTGAACCTTTTCAAAATTAGGTGTTTCAATTGAAGCTATCAATAAGTACTTCCTTAAGTTAAGTTTATAATATTATTAAAATCTGTAGGAAAACTTTGTTTATATAGTCCGAACTGCTGTGTAATGTTAATAATTTAAACTCAGCATTGAAAAGCAGCAATCATATTGTTTTCTTAGTTAATAAACAGTTAAAGCAGCTGTTATCAATTAAAACGTTTTCAACTATCAATCCTGTACACTGATTGCAATAACTTATCTGTGGCATATAAAAAATGTTCAAGAAAATGTCACAAATGAATAGGAAACGTATAAAACTGTCTCATAAATGGCAGTAACTACTAGTGCTGTTCATATTCGAATTTACGAAGTATTCGAAGAAATTCGAATATTCGAATAGTAAACGAAGTCTTCGAAGTTGAAAAAAACTTCGAAGTTTTTGTGAATTTTTGTTCTCGAAGTCTTCGAAGTTTAAATGTAGTGAAAAACTTCGAAGACTTCGAAGACTTCGTAAGCAAAAGGTGAAGTGAGAGCGCACAATGCAAACAAACGTGCATCACACAAATTATTTGAGGGATGAAAGCGTTTGCTTTGTTTGTACGGTTTTATGTTTTTTGTTGTTATTCTATGCAGAAAATTAATAACATGTTTTTTTGTTTTATTTTATTACGTAAAATTTATTTTATTATTAAATATGTATTATAATATATATTATTTTTAAATATGTTATTATTAAATATTTTTTATATTAAATAAAAAATTTACATTTTAAATAACTTATATTTATTATTTATATTTAAAAAATTATATTTGAGAAAATTTTTAATATAATATAAAATATATACGTAATAATATGAAAATATTGATATTGATGGATTTTATTAGTAATGGAATTTTATAAAAATTTTCATTTTCCTTTAAAAAGAAAATCACAAATTAAAACCTTGAAAATTAGTTATGGAAAAATGAGTTTCGCTCATTAATGCCTAATTATTTGACCTGTATGAGCTGTGATGATCACGCAGGTAAGCGCAAATTTATTTTTGCATTATAAAATTTTGAATGTTTTGTTGTAGTTACAGTTATTTTACTGTTTATGGAAAATTTTTAAATCCCTTATTCTAGGAAAAGAAATACATAATATTATAAGGAAGTATCTAAATAAAATGTAAATTAGTGTATAAGCAAAATTGTATAAAAGAAATTCCATCAAATTTTCATGTATTTTATATTATATTAAAAATTTTCATAAATATAATTTTTTAAATATAAATAATAAATATAAGTTATTTAAAATGTGAATTTTTTATTTAATATAAAAAATATTTAATAATAACATATTTAATAATAATATGTATTATAATACATATTTAATAATAAAATAAAAAAATAAATTTTATGTAATAAAATAAAACAAAAAAACATGTTTTTAATTTTCTGCATAGAATAACAACAAAAACATAAAACCGTACAAACAAAGCAAACGCTTTCATCCCTCAAATAATTTGTGTGATGCACGTTTGTTTGCATTGTGCGCTCTCACTTCACCTTTTGCTTACGAAGTCTTCGAAGTTTTTCACTACATTTAAACTTCGAAGACTTCGAGAACAAAAATTCACAAAAACTTCGAAGTTTTTTCCAACTTCGAAGACTTCGTTGAAATGCGAATATTCGAATATTCGAAGAACTTCGAATTTTTAAAAACTTCGAATAATGTGAACAGCACTAGTAACTACAGCTTAATTCTGTTGAACATAAATTACTATTTTATAAAAATTGCAAGAATTTAAACGTGACAATTATTGTTCTAACTTTTCTAACTGTTCTAACTTTTATTTACCGTGATTTAAACAACTGTATATAATTACAGTAATTTTTTGAACACAAAAACTTTTTTATTATTTTACATATATTAAAAATGATTTGTCTGTTATAGATAGTTGTAAACTCTGCCAGCTGTCAACTGTAGACTTCGAACTGTTTGAAAGTCATTGTAGTGTTTTGACAGTGTCCAATGTCAGCTGTTTTTATTCATTAAACAAAAAATTATAAATACTTGACAAAATTCAGTTCATTGAAGCAGAAGTTATTTCATAATAGCGCAAAATATGCCGACGGAAATAGAAAATATTAATCCCAATGTATATGGAAAATGCAAAGAACGCATAATTACAGAAAATGAGGAAGATGAAAATGTTGTTGATCCATTCGATGCACGTGAAATATTTGGTAAGTAAAAAAAATTTGCAACTACTTGAAAAATTAAATACAAACTTTTACTAACATTCCAGATCTTATACGCAACATTAATGATCCAGAACATCCATTGACATTGGAACAATTACATGTCGTACAAGAGGATTTAATAAACGTACAAGATAAAAATAATGAAGTGCATGTAAATTTTACACCAACCATACCACATTGCTCCATGGCTACATTAATTGGTTTGTCCATACGCGTTAAACTCCTCCGATCATTGCCTGCAAGATTTAAGGTAACTGTAGAGATAACACCAGGTACACATGCCTCCGAGCAAGCCGTCAACAAGCAGTTGGCAGACAAGGAACGTGTAGCAGCGGCACTAGAAAACAAGCATCTTACCGAAGTGATCAATCAGTGCATATCAATGAAGGCATAAGAGTTGAAAAATGTGAGAAACAATATTTTAGTTATAACTACAATAATAAACAATATAGTTTTATCGTCAACAATTGAAATAAAAAATTCCTTTATTCTTCTTAACCGTTTCTATCTAATTTACATTTAAAATTATCAAATAAAAACTATAAATACACATAAGCCTTTAAACATCTTTTGGTTTCGCTTGGACAGCAGTAGGTTGTGGTTTCGTTGGATCGTATTTATACGTTTTGATTAGTGGACCTTTACCCGCTTTTGCAAAACGTATTTCGTTTAATTGCTGACGTTCTTCTAATTCCTTGGATATTTTCATATTTTGCCAAGCTAAAAATAAAAAAATATTAAGTAAAAAGTAAAACAATTTGAATTTTATTTTACAACTTACATTCCTTAACACCACCTACGAATCCCTTGCTCTTAGCTGGTAGCGATCCAGGAGCATGTATCATCATTTTATCAATTTTGAAATAATCACGCACTTGTGGTATTTTAAGTAAAGCCACTTGACCCAGTGATATGAAATTACTACATGCCCAATATGTCAAGATTGCCGCAGGGAAATTCATGGTGAATGGAAATATCGCAATGGGCAATGCACGTAATACATACTTCATCATACCCATATTGGCCGCTGATAGTCGTGCACTGTCAGTACCTACTTCAATGGTTAAATAGAGTGTTGCGCTTGTGATTATTGGCAGCATAAAAGTAGGATCAGCTATTGTTAAATCTGTAAACCAAAATAGACCACCATCACGCAATGACTCTACTGGAGTATTCGCCATGCCACGAAGTCCCATAAAGAATGATATGAAAATAGGTGCTTGCGCCAACGGCACGAATAAATTCTTCAATGGATTTAATTCTTTTTCTTTCATAAAAAGCATCATTTCTTGTGCATAACGTGCTGCATCTATGGCATTACCAGTTTGACGTGCCTCTGACATTTTCATCTGCAGCACTTGCATTTGTGGCATGTTATTGTTCATTTTTGCGCCATTTCGTTGTGCCATTATAACCAGAGGGAAGAGCACGGTACGCACAACTACTGTACCTATAGCTATAGCACCCCACCATGGTATGTCACAACTTATGTGTAACCATTCCATACAGTTTTGTACCAATCCAACTGGTGACCATCCACCTAAACCAATTGATGCAAACGTAGGTTCACCTGCAGCATTGAGAACTGTTGTTACCAATTCTTCAGTCGGTGCAATCGGTGCTTCTGGTAAACTTGTTAGATCTACAACAGTTTTGTCAGCTGCAGCTGATGTTGCCTCAGTCATGACGTTTGTGCTAGGTGGGATATTTGCGGTCACTGGAGCATTGCTGGCATATCGCAATAAACTCAATTGTCCAATACCGGCCAATGGTGTTTGTAGGTTAGATTTTAGCGGTGTTACTGTTGATATATGTAAATCACGTCTATTTATTGTTAATGCAGGAGCAATTAACTGAAAAGTACATATTATTTTAGAATTTTATTTCACATATGAATTTCATTACAGGTTATGTCATTACTTCGCCTTACAATTTTTTACCTTCACTTGCAAATTCTTAACCACTGGTAGTTTTGCATAGCGCAAGAGCTGATGTGGGGGCAGCATTTTTTTTTACAAAAATTGTTTCTTAGGTTTTATTAATTATTTTATTAATATAAAAATATTCACTGCAGTCAATGTTTTTAAATTTTCTTGCCCCAACTGCGGTGTTCTGAGAGAAAAATTGTGAAAGAGAATATTAATTCAGAGTTGCATTTATAAACATAATATTCTAAATATTTCTTTAAGACAAAACGACTTCAATTTACACGGAGATTACAAAACATGGCAGATTAAATATTTTATTTAAATAATTATGTCTGACACAAATGGCAATTTAAAAAACAAAAATTAAGAGATATAATGTTTATAATTTCTATATCTATTTATGCGTATATTGTGTATGGTGTGATTATGTATATATATATATGGAATTTATTTGATTAATATTAATTCAATAAAACAACAATGTTAATAAATTCATCTAATACAATATTTTATTTCATATATCGAAAACATTTATTATTGTTTGTATTTCAAAATTCTAAAATGTCCATTAACAGAAACTGCTTAAGTATGGTATTTATAATATAAATAAAATAAGTCATGAAAACGAATAGCAAGCCTGACAAAATATTTAGAGTTAAGATCGAAATTCAATTGTATTAAATTGTTACAAAATCATAAAAATAAAATTATATATAAAATAAACTATAGGAAATACATTATTGTTATTATTTTATCTTTACTTAACTTAATTTTAACTTTATTTAAATTATCCTAAAATTTGTTATATGTGTTTGTTCATATTTATCTTCTAATTACATTTGCAAACATAGATACGACATTGCAATATATCTAAATATTATTCTCTTCATAGTTCTTAGTTATTTGTTAATTGTGTACTTTTACAATTTTTATGGTATTTACATCTAATTGTCAAAAACTTAACTTACAAAAAATTTATTTTTAATAAATAAAAAGGCTTAAGTGTAGCCGTAATTTTGAGTTTATTGCAAAAATGTTTTTAATTTGAATAGTGTAAATATATAGAAGTTCCATCTATATACTTCACATGTAATTTATCAGAGTGAGTAATATTTGAGAATATAGTTTTAAGTGTTTACACTTATTTATTAAACAGCGAAATAGTAGAAAAAAAATTTTTGATTAATTCGATTTTAAATTTGCTAAAAAGACACAAATTTCTCTGAATTAAATTATAACGTACATTGAAATCAAATTATTTCTTGATATTTTTAACAAATTTTTTATTAAAAATTAATTTATTAGGAAAAATTATAAATTCATTTGTTTTTGAGTTTAAATGGTTAAAAATTTGTTTCGGTTGTAGAACTTATTAAACCAAGTTTTGTTGCATTTAAATGTTTCTAAATGGTATTCTCTAAAAAAAGGCTTTTTAAAATGAAACGCGTTCTCATCTCACCTACTTTGAATGAATTTTGTAGAAGAAATGCGATAAAATAGTGCACAATTATCGATATAAAAACGTTAGTGTAAACATAGTACAACTTATATATATCCACATTAGCTTTTCTTAAGTTCATTATACTAGTTTAAAATAAAAGTATTCGACATACAAATAAGGTCTGTTCCACTACCTTATTTACTCATAGTAAAACTCGAGTAAAACACAAGTAAATTGCAAACTGAGGGCGTAACAAAAATAAAGTGCCAGATTATGCCCTTTACACAGATTTTCATGGAACAGCTTTGTGTAAAGTCTGATGAGAACACAAGTACCGCGCAAATAAACAATACAAAAATTTAAATTCAAACCAAAACTGCTGATTTACACATCAACACAAATTTTACTTGAAATACAATGTACGAGTAAAGTCTGTGTAGCATTTTCAAATTTCGACAGGGATGTTATACTCTCTCAAATGGTCTCATGTATTTGAAAATTTGCTAGTGGATCGCACTTGTATTTACACAATGTTAATCAAAGTTACTACCAGTAGCTCGTGGAACAGACTTAATATCTCCCATATTTAAGTAAACGTTTTTTTTATTTTGCTTTACATTATAATTATTTCACATCGTGTACTCTAAGGACCACCACTTTCTCTAAAACGATCTTCCTCTTGATATTAGGCACCCTCATCCACTATTCTTTTCTAAATTCTAATTAACCTAACCCATAATACACTGAATTGTTTAAGGACATTTTTTAAATATTAAAGTAATTTATCAACAAAAACATTTCAGGAACATTTTAATAATGAAAAGTCTTTTAAGCCCTCCAGGGAATTTTTGAAACAGCGAATCAATATTCTGGCAATGCAGCTATGATGACATTAAATGGTTTGAGATCCTCATTTGAGTTTAGCACGAATTGAATCATCACTTTGGCAGTGGCGCATATTTTATTACGTTTCGTTCATGAATTAACTCGAATTAAATCATAACAAAATTGAATTATCAACAAAACAGATTTTGCCTTACGAGACTCTAGACTCTATATTGTCTGCAGTTAAAAATTATTTTTGCGTGCAAGCAAAATCGTGGCTCATTTAATAAATACTCGCCTTAAGCACTGTGAAGATAAGTTCAATTTAGATTGGAGATCATTTCTAAAAATATTTGTGTAGAAACTTTTAATTTAACTAAAATAATATAAAGTTAATAAAATTTCCGAAGTATGTCATTTTTGTATGCGGATACTCATTAAAAATTAAAAAATCGTATTTTTTGAAAATAAATTAATGAAGATATGTTATAAATTTATTTACATAAATAAATACATATAATCTTGTAAATTACATATTTGGAAAAGTTATAAAATTGTTATTGCAAGTGAAATAAATAAAATTATTTTCCATTTGTGGAAATAAAATGTTAATTTAAAACGATATTAATAACAATATTCCAAATTAAACTGCAATGCGTTTGTTTGTTTATGACAACGAAGTTAGCGTAGAACATTTTCAATGTTAAGTTTACATAAATCGGGTTTCTGTTAAAAATTAAACTTGTAATGTTAAATATTAAAACTGTTAATGTGATTATGTTAAATTTTTAAGGTTTAACAGTACCATTATAATAGTACTAAAATGTTTTGTAAGATATATAATATAATATATTTAACAATTATATTGTATAATGCATAAAAATAAAAACTAAAGAAAAAATTTGTAATAATATTTATAAGTGGAACATATAAATATATATATAATATATCTCATATTGTAATAGGTACTTTTATATTATAAATTTCAACTACTCGAAAATGTAGCAATCTCATAAGAGAAATGGTTGGTTTCTGCCGCTCAATGGATGCTTTATAAAACTAACTTTTAAACAACATACATATATTCCTAAAATATTGTTTGCCTTTATGTACAATGTGTTACAGCTTTCGATTTATTATTTCTTAACCATATTTCCACAGCAGCTAAAACTACTTATGTTAATGAAATTAGGTTTTGGTTGTTTCCTTTGGCATTAGCTGATTTATGCATGTGAAATAGTTTGTTTGGTTACATTTTACATATAAGACATATGACAGATATTTAAAATTTTGGTCAAATTTTGTGGGAAATTTATATTTAAGGCTTACATTCGATATTTTTCGCCCTAAATCCTCATTAGCGGCCTTAATGAGCTAAACTGCCTAAATGAGACAAATGGTCACATGATATTATTATATTATTATTCATATGTTATTCTACTCTTATTTATAATAAGAATAGAATCAGTTTATAGGAATAAACTATCCTTATTTTTTTTTATTTATTAAATATCTCTTTAGAGTTCAATTACCGAAACCAGAACTAGTCATGTTTGTTAGGTTCCATATGCGCTAATGAGCTCGCTTCAAATTAGAAACATCAACTCTAAAGATGATACATCACTGTACAGAATAATTGCTCACAAAGTAAAATAAATACTGTTGATAATCTCTTACCGCAAGAGATGAATAACATCATATGGAAGTGGTATTTCATTTCTGAAATAATTCTTATGCTAATATTCCCTAAATCTGCCTTAACATATTTATCCTTCTTTAGTCTTATTTACAAAATAGGATAAAACTCTTCTAAAATTTAGAATATCCAAAAATTTTAAACTTAATTTTTTCATGTATTAAGTTCTCTGAAATTAAAACATTTGGTTCTTACCAACGAAACAATTTTTTTTAATTTTTCTATACGTTTGTTAAGTATTAACAAAACAACAATGAAACCGGGGAATCACTATACTTATTTTTTCTTCTTCGGCAAAATTTTTTGTTGAAAAATACCCATCATCAGTGGTCTTGGAAATAATTCTTATATTTACATATTCGTAAAAAATTTTTTAAGACTGCAAGTACTAAGAATCGACTCACGTCCTGCCAAATTTGAAGCTCAGAATCAGCGCACCTTAACCAACTGACCCAAAGTCGTACTTGATTTTTATGTTTAATTACTATTTTAAATAATTGTTTAATTATTTTAAATAATTGTACGTAAAATTGAAATAATAGTTTTTTTTTCACATATATTTTTCGAAAAAAAAAAATGTAAAATAAATATTTGCATTTAGGCCGC
>NC_051846.1:34250218-34255795 GCF_002237135.1 Teleopsis dalmanni
CAGTCCTAATATCTCCCATATTTAAGTAAACGTTTTCCTTCGTTTACTTTACGTTATTATTATTTCACTTTACATTCTCTAAAGACCACCACTTTCTCTAAAGCTATCTTCCTCTTGATAATAGGCACCATCATCCACTATTCTTTTCTAAATTCTAATTAACCTAACCCATAATACACTGAATTGTTTAAGGACATTTTTTAAATATTAAAGTAATTTATCAACAAAAACATTTCAGGAACATTTTAATAATGAAAAGTCTTTTAAGCCCTCCAGTGAATTTTTGAAACAGCGGATCAATATTCTGGCAATGCAGCTATGATGACATTAAATGGTTTGAGATCCTCATTTGAGTTTAGCACGAATTGAATCATCACTTTGGCAGTGGCGCATATTTTATTACGTTTCGTTCATGAATTAACTCGAATTAAATCATAACAAAATTGAATTATCAACGAAACAGATTTTGCCTTACGAGACTCTAGACTCTATGTTGTCTGCAGTTAAAAATTATTTTTGCGTGCAAGCAAAATCGTGGCTCATTTAATAAATACTCGCCTTAAGCACTGTGAAGATAAGTTCAATTTAGATTGGAGATCATTTCTAAAAATATTTGTGTAGAAACTTTTAATTTAACTAAAATAATATAAAGTTAATAAAATTTCCGAAGTATGTCATTTTTGTATGCGGATACTCATTAAAAATTAAAAAATCGTATTTTTTGAAAAAAAATTAATGAAGATATGTTATAAATTTATTTACATAAATAAATACATATAATCTTGTAAATTACATATTTGGAAAAGTTATAAAATTGTTATTGCAAGTGAAATAAATATAATTATTTTCCATTTGTGGAAATAAAATGTTAATTTAAAACGATATTAATAACAATATTCCAAATTAAACTGCAATGCGTTTGTTTGTTTATGACAACGAAGTTAGCGTAGAACATTTTCAATGTTAAGTTTACATAAATCGGGTTTCTGTTAAAAATTAAATTTGTAATGTTAAATTTTTAACTGTTAATATGATTATGTTAAATTTTTAAGGTTTAACAGTACCATTATAATAGTACTAAAATGTTTTGTAAGATATATAATATAATATATTTAACAATTATATTGTATAATGCATAAAAATAAAAACTAAAGAAAAAATTTATAATAATATTAATAAGTCGACTAGGTACTTTTATATTATAAATTTCAACTACTCGAATGTGTAGCAATCTCATAAGAGAAATGGTTGGTTTCTACCGCTCTATGGATGCTTTATAAAAATAACTTTTAAACAACATACATATATTTCTAAAAAATTGTTTGCCTTTATGTACAATGTGTTACAGCTTTCGATTTATTATTTCTTAATCATATTTCCACAGCAGCTAAAACTACTTATGTTAATGAAATTAGGTTTTGGTTGTTTCCTTTGGCATTAGCTGATTTATGCATATGAATTAGTTCGTTTAGTTACATTTTACATATAAAACATGTTACAAATATTTAAAATTTTGGTCAAATTTTGTGGGAAATTTATGTTTAAGGCTTACATTCGATATTTTTCGCCGTAAATCCTCATTAGCGGCCTTAATGAGCTAAACTGCCTAAATGAGACAAATGGTCACATGATATTATATTATTCCGTTGTTTCATATGTTATTTTACTCTTATTTATTCTTATAAACTATTCTTATTTTTTTTTTATTTATTAAGGACGTGTGCTAGTTAGGCTAAGTTGAGATTTTTCTTGGGATTTTTCGCATTGCACACATTTAGCCATTTATCAATCGTATCGTATCGACACATCACTACTTTATCGGCACAACTTAGAATTTCCCTCATTTAGAACGCAACTTAGCCTAACTCACACACGTCCTAAATACCTCTTCAGAGTCCAATTACCGAAACCAGAACTAGTCATGTTTGTTAGGTCATTCGTAATTAGCACAAGATATATCGTTAACATTCCATATGCGCTAATGAGCTCGCTTCAAATTAGAAATATCAACTCTAAAGATGATACATCACTGTACAGAATAATTGCTCACAAAGATCGTGTGCGAGTTAGGCTAAGTTGCGTTCTAAATGAGGAAAATACTAAGTTGTGCCGATAATGTATTGATGTGTCGATACGTGTTGATAAATGGCTAAATGTGTCCAGTGCAAAAAATCCCAAAAAATCTCCCATTTGGTTTAGCATCAAGTTAGCCTAACTCGCACACGTTCAAAGTAATAAAAATACTGTTGATAATATCTTACCGCAAGAAATGAATAAAATCATATGGAAGTGGTATTTCATTTCTGAAATAGTTCTTATGCTCATATTTTCTAAATCTGCCTTAACATATTTATCCTTCTTTAGTCTTATTTACAAAATAGGATAAAACTCTTCTAAAATTTAGAATATCCAAAAATTTTAAACTTAATTTTATCATGTATTAAGTTCTCTGAAATTAAAACATTTGGTTCTTACCACAGAAACAATTTTTTTTACTTTTTCTGTACGTTTGTTGGGTATTAACAAAACAACAATGAAACCGGGGAATCACTATACTTATTTTTTCTTATTCGGCAACTTTTTTGTTGCCAAATACCCATCATCAGTGGTCTTGGAAATAATTCTTATATTTACTTATTCGTAAAAAATTTTTTAAGACTACAAGTACTAAGAATCGACTCACGTCCTGCCAAATTTGAAGCTCAGAGTCAGCGCACCTTAACTAACTGACCCAAATTCGTACTTGATTTTTATGTTTAATTATTATTTTAAATAAGTGTTTAATTATTTTAAATAATTGTACGTAAAATTGCAATAACAGTTTTTTTTTTCACATATACATATTTTTCGAAAAAAAAAACGTTTTCATTTTATTTTTTTTTTTTTAGAATCTACACCTTACAAATGTAAAATAAATATTTGTATTTAGGCCGTGTGTGAATTCAAGTAATTGATGGTAAATTGAGGGAAATAGTAAATTATGTCGGTATGGCAGCGAATGTTGGTATTTACCAGAATTTCGAGTAGGGTAAAAGTTAGGTAAATTAGGTGTTACCATGTAAAAATTTTATAAAATGTTTAATAAATCTATAAATTAATTTGAAAACTTTTAACCAAAAATAATAATAATTTTTTTGCAGTGCGAGAAATCCTTAGTTAATTTTAATTTACTTTACCTCAATTTACTCGAACTCGCAAACCGCCTTAATATATAATCACAAGCATTTTTAATTCCAGCAATTTAATGAATGTTAACATTTTATTCTGTTAATGTCTTAACAGCGGTTTATAAGTAACGCTGTTAGCAACAGTTGGAAAAGCTGTGCAGTCTTATGGGACGCATAGTAATCGGAAAACGAACCAAAACAAATCAGTTTGTAACGAGCGGTCTTTCGGTTTAAACGTCTTTTGTTCGTAAGACGTTTGTTTGCGCATGCGTGCGGGTGTCGGTTAAGCTTTATCTATTTCAAACTTGAGCATAAAACACTGAATGCCTATACATTTTCATTTTCAATGAACAGTGCGAATTTTAATGTGACAAATAAAAACTAGAAATAACATTTTATTTTTGGTTTAATGTGCCTGTTTGCATTTGATATTGATTCGATCTTGTTTTTTTAAACTTGGAATTTGTGTGTGGATCTAAATTTCGACTTTTTTCTTATATTTGTTAATTTTTCTTAATGAAAACTCGTTAACACTAAATTAATTTTCATTTTTCTATTTACTTTTAATTCTGCAGTGGGTGGCTGTGTTAAATAAAGAAAGAATATCTTAAATACATAATGCCTACGTTTTTTTTAAATGACAAATGCGCAAAATAATTATTCCACGAAAATTAAAAAAAAATAATTTGCAACAAATGAGAACTATAAATCCACTGGCAAATAATTTAATTTTATTAAACGAAATATTAATTTTAAATAGCTTACTGAATCATATGCGTTATTGTAACAAATTAATTAATTATGAATAAAATTTATAAATAAAAAAATATATATACAAAATAATATATATATATTTAACAACTTTTATAAAATAAAACTTACAGTGTGGAAATTTTATATTTGTAAAAAAAATCGATTTTAATTACATTTTCTGCTTAGAACTGTCAAAACTACTTTGGCATTTGAAAATTTTTGTCAGTCTAACCGCCCACTTGTTGCTGCACTTTTTATTCTGAAGGTTTCTTGTTTATATTCTGGTAAGTACACAAAAAATCTTTATTTGCACTAGTATATAATATTATAATCATTAAATATGAATATAAATAAATATTAGCAGCATTAAACCTATGGGTTTTAAATAAAGCAGAATATATTTGCAGGAAAAGCAACTGCGAGGAATGGTTCTTATAAGAAAACTAAGTTATAAACATTTTGCAAGACATGTTTCTTATAAGAAAATTAGAACAGAAGCATTCATTTGAGGAAAGGTTTCAAATATAGTAAGAAATATGGCAGGGTTCGTATAAGAAAATTTATTTTAGAAGAATTTATTTGAGGGAAGCTTAAGTAAAGAAGCAAAAACAATATAGAAAACAAAAGCAAATATTTTGACAAAAATTAATTATTATAATAAAATTATCAGTTCATCAGTATTCTTATACATATACATAAAAAAATTTCTCTACAATGCCTCTACAAAAAATCAGTATTGAAATTTAACAATTAAAAATAAATATAATTAATTAATTCAATTATTCTACAGCTGGTTTATGAATTCGTTCCAATATAACACAGCAAGTGAATTTGTTAATCAACTTTCACAGCATATTAACAAAATTCCAAACTGCGAACATACAAGACAAGTACGGCTTTGGGTCAGTTGGCTAATAAACGCTGACTCTGAGCTTTAAATTTGGCAGGGTACGAGTTCAAGCCTTGGTACTTGCAGTCCCCAAAACTATTAGCGAATAAATAAATACAAGAAATAATTCCAAGACCACTGTTAATGGATATTTGATAATACTCGAAGCAATTTATGATCAACCAAAAACTCAATTAATTAAAATAATATAAAAAGAATTTTATTTTTGTTGTTCACTACTTTTTGAAATCTCTATAAAATAATTTCTGAAAACTTTATAATTATAATAAAAAACAATGAATTTAATATATTATCAGACGTTAGGTCTTCTCAACTCGTATTAAAATTAAAAATTTGTCTAACTATTAATCAATTTATATATTATATCAAATAATACTTATAATCATACATAATTAATATTAATACAATTAATTAATTAATAAAATATTAATATTATACAATAAATAATATATATATTATTTTAACTTTAACTAAAATTAACAAAATAATATATATATATAATTTTTTATAATACAAAAAATTGAATTTTTTTTTTTAATTCGAAATTGTACAATGTTTACACTTATAATTATCGAATATTATTATTAGAACCTTTTTGAGGATTTTTTGAGGATGCAAAATTGTTAACTTAATAGTGATAAAGTAAACGTTCTAATAGTTTTTATTCTCATTTGACATAAGTTTTTATATAAAACACAATTACTTTCAAATTTGTTAATTTCGAATGGCTAGCATCTGCTGCCGTGA
>NC_051846.1:34255895-34266172 GCF_002237135.1 Teleopsis dalmanni
AAGTTCAGCAAAGGGTAATTGAGATCATAGTTCAGTAAACAGTTGTTGTAATCACAGTTCCACAAACAGTGATTGTGGACAAACAGTAACTGTGCAACAAATTGTATGTAAAAATAATATATATATATATATATTTATATATATAAATATTTTAATTGTAAAGTTAAAATATTGAATTAAAGTTTTAAAAACTTTAAATTTATTTTAATATATAACACACAAAACGATACAAAAACAAAAAACAAAATAACTCTTTACATGAAGCAACCTTTTCATACATTTTACAAGGTATTACAAAAACAACAATAACACACAGAAATCGTTTCATTTTTCTGTTTTAAAAAAAAACACCCGACGTTTTGAAAAATAATAGTTATTTTTGAATTTCATGTTTGTAAGGCAAAAATAATAATTATTCGAGTCTATGAGTCATTTGTGTGTGAAACAGTGAAAGTCACATAAAAATAATTAGTTTTGAAAAATATATAAAGAAAATTAAATTAATATTTTTTGTGTTTTACTTTAAAATGCGAATGATAAGAGTGATTAATTGATTTTTATTTTTTTCATAATAAGTAACAGTTCCTGCATCATAGTGATTCTTGGATCACAGTTTTACTCATCTCTTCTATTACCTCCATTGCTTAATTTTGTTTTTAATTTTTTGAGTTGTTATTTTAAAGTCGGTTTTATTTTTTAAGGTTTCAATTGCTAATATAAGAAATTCTCCTGATGAAGATAAATACGAATTTGCCGAAATATGTATAGAAATATACAAAAAATATGATCGAAATAAAAGTTAAAATTCTAAAAAACAAAACCGACTTTATTACTCCATTGTCACTAAGTCAATATTCCAATGATGTATATAACCAAGTGCTATACAATTTAGTTTTCTATGAAACATCCTTGTTAAATAACTTGTATTCAGATACTAGTACCATTCTATATATTTATATATATTAAGATTACTGGTCTTTAATGACATAGAAAAGAAATTAAAATAAATCTTACACTCGTAATTATTTATTTTCTTAAAAAAATATATAATATATTAAACTAATTTGCTTATAAAAATAAAGAAGTTTTAGTTAAAGGACATTCTCAATTAGTCTTTTATTGCTTAAATAGCAATGAAGTAAAATGTGAAACATATTTTTACGTTCATGCAAGCATTTGTTAAAATTTGGCGCAAATAATAAATTTTCTGAATAAAAATTATACCCATTGGAGCACCAAAACTGGACCGAGCTTAGCGATAAATAAGCAAGAAAGTGTCCTGACATAAAAACTGTTTTATTTACACACTGACACATTGACACTGGCTGGCATGGCAATTGTTTTCATACAAATTTTGTACAAAATTTGTAGAGAAAAATGGCGTAAAACATGCGATTTAAGTTGACTTAAGTACAAAGGACCTAAAATATCCTGCGAGTAGTGACGCAATAAAAGCAGAAAAATTAAAGTAATTTTATGCTGCGCCAAAATTCACTGCTTACCGAAAATTTCAAAGAAATGAAAATAAATATAATAAAGGAAAAAACAATGACGCATTAATAAATTACATAAATTAGGACACTCGTATCGTTTGAAATTGATTGTATTGATATTATAAGGGAAAATAAGATTTTTGCCTTGGATAAGATTATCCTCGACATAAAACTAATCACATATGCGTTTCAATAAAAATATGTCTTTAGCGTATTAATATTGAATAAAAGTAATAAAATGTTTTTTAATCTTACGTGACGGATCTCATAGTGCCATAACTTCGTCACCGCCTCCTCCACCAGTATCGCCCAAATTATTTTGTGAGCCCATGTTATTTTTAGCTAATATTGTGTCCGTATCCACACAGCCTTTAAATCGCATTTTCGCATCATCCCCCACATAAACCGTTTTTTGACATAACAATAGCACAAGACAGGACACAACAAAGAGAACTGATGGTACTATTGAAGCAACAACAAATTGCCTGTAAGTAACTTCCAAATCGAAACGTGCAACAACAATATCCTTCTTTAATGGTGAATAAAAACATGGAAAGCGTGCTCGGGCATTGTGATCGCTACCATCGCGTCCGAAATCCTTAAGAAATTCTTTGCATTCATCCATCAGCGTATTTACGCAACCTTCCAAATTAATCATTAATTTTGATTCATTGGATATGGTCAAATCGACATCAGGTGGTGCAATTTCTGGAATTGGTACAGCAACAGATGCATGCAAATGACTGAGATATGTAAAGTTTGTCAAATCAGTCAACATATTGTGTTCCAGTGTGGAGCCATTTATGCAATCAACAGCTTCCACTCTATCTGATGTATTTTTAATGAAATAACATGAGGTCATTACTACATTATCAGCAGATTCATTCCAAACTTCCTCTTCGGTATCTGCATTTATTGCATTTTGACACTGCGAAAGATACACCTTATCGCCACTTAGTACCACAACATTTTTATTACGAGTTGGTATATCCACACAACGTCGATCACAGTTGTATGGCGTGCGTATTTTCCTACATGTGCCACGATTGCATGAGAATAACCCACTTATATCCATGCAATTTATTTTACCACGCCGCCCGGAACACTTAACTGGTGAATCACTATTATGAAAGACACATTCAAATGCATCCGTTATATTCAGACACTGTCCTGCGGTGCAATTAAAAGTACCTGTCAAATTTTTGCATTCATCATTGATGCAACGCGCTTTATCGGCACGGTCCTGATCAATGCCATAGCATGTTTTATTCGCTGAGTTCGTACAATTTTGGAAGGTAATGTTAGTGCCATTATTACGTAAATTCACATAGATTTGTATGCAGGCGCCCGAAGTTTTACTCAGACACCATTCACCACACGAACCCCATTCACAGTTGTCCTTGTTGACAGCACGTGTTGTTGTGCACATGACTGGAGTTGGATCGATACCACTTTTGAAAGCGCGCGTTGATGGCATATAAATGGCAACTGTCAAGTACACCAATGCCACCGAACTGAGCACAAGTGTCATTTGACATACGCATATAGTGCCACATATGCGATTATCTTGCGGTGGCACAATTAAATCTTCGCTGGGCACTTTTTTCTTGCCCATTTCGTTAATGTATTGCTATGTTTAGGATAGTATTAGAAAAGTGCTAATAGGGCGGGATAGAAGAAGTTAGTAAAAAAGTAAAAAATTGCCTTTTTGGCAATGCAGGTATATACGTCTAACGTTATACCTTTTAAACTAATGGCATTAAGGCATTAGGGTACCCTCATATTGGCTTGGCGTACATATCTATGGCAGCTAAAATAGAGAAAATCGTAGGAAATCTTTTGATTACTTTTATTTTTCTCTTATTTTTATTATCGATTAAGCGTGACTGTGTTTTGCTGAGTTGAGGTTATGCGATTCACTTTTAATGGCTGTGGCTCAGGTGGCCGCCGTCATTTGATTGAGCGTTTCAACTTATATAACAAAACTGCTTATTGCGTGAAATATTAAAAATTTTTCATTTCAATTTTTACTCTCATTTAATTCAATTATTTAATAAACTTTTATTTACAGCTAATGACGTTTTAATAAAATTTAGAATGCAATATTTTGCAGTATTGATTTTTATTAGCCTGCTGCCTTGCACTACTTTCTACTGCAAATACTGAATTTTTTTTAATTGAGCATTTATTTTTCATTGAACGGAACTTTATATGAATAACTGCAATATGTTTACTTATATATTTTTATATTTTGTTATATTTATTAAAATATTAAATTTTTTAATATTTTATTTGAACTTGAACACTTTTTCTGTTTTTTTTTCAAACATTTTTATTGCTATTTTGTTCCACTCAAATTTTTGTTGCAGTTTTTCCTCAGGCTTTACTGGCAACTAAATTACTTTTTTAGTTCGTTGTTACAGATTTGTGACGTCCCGACCATCGACAATGTGTCGGATATATGCGAAAGGTCTGTGATATTTTGGCACGAGTAACGCCAAGAGATTTTTATTTTGCAAAAGCTAAAATCAAATCAGTGCGCGCGCACCCCATACAAAAATCAATAAAATTTTATTTCTCTCATAAGGTTTTGGTAGATTTTATGTGATTCTGCAGTAGTATTACTCTTTATCCTTGTTTATCTTCTTCATCTCTGAATTCGTAAATATTTTGTTAATCCCTACCACTACATGGATACTGCAATCCATGGTAATTCAATCATGCCTACACAATTTTATAAATGAAGTTTATCTGTATGGAATTTATATTTAGACAAATTTCAGTTTGAGATATCAAATTATATAAAAAAAAAATTATATATACAAAAAAATATGTTTACGAAAAAATTTTTATTAAAAACATAACTATTAGAAGTCAAACAACATTGATTAGATTTTTATCAATTTGGGATTTTGTGCTTAGAATTATAAATAAAATAAAAAATGCAAAAATAAACTCAAATATAATAAGTAAAAAATCAGAATGAATTTAAACTTGTATAATTTCTACAGTCATTCCTTTTTTATTACTATATTTTAACTGTACAAAAGTCTCCAAACATCTTCAAAGTAATAATAATTTATTACTAATAAAATTTGTTATTTCAATACCCTTCATGCTGTTGTAAACTAAGGGTAAATTAAGTTTATTAAGACGTTTGTAACGCAGTGCAAAAAAGCATATATATTTTTGATTAAAACAATATGTCTATCTCAAGGACAATCAATCCATTTGTAGCTACTGAAAATTTACACATCTATATTAGTAGTGAGATTTTATAACCGCCTATCGGCTGTACTATATTAGTGACTTATAAAGTAAGGAAGTAACTTTATTTTATAAAATAAGTTTTTTGACCAAAAAATTGTTGATCAAAGCTCGAAATTCTTAGTCATTTGTAAAAAAAATTAAAGAGGGAGTTCTTAAAAACTGATATTGCTTTGTTATTGTGTGATCCATATTTAGCAATATTAACTTCTGAATTTATGAACCCAATGACATTCTTTGAGACAACACTTGTCTAATGCATACTGACAAATAAGCTATTTTAGTTTGAAGAATTAAAAGAAATTAAAATCGCAGAAAAAAAGCAAATAATGATATAGTACCTACATAATACTTAGTTTTAAATTTTATTAAAAGATTTACTTGGTTAGAGTATAGAAGGGTCAAAAACTGGTTTGTAAAATAACTATGGATGCTATTAAACCATTATTTCATAGGAATTTAAGCGTAAAAAACAAAATTCTTGCTAAAATACAGCATCAATTGCTAATAAAAAAAATCAGAAATATCATTTAGTATTTTAAGATATATATTAAAAGGGCCATCTGATTGTCAGAAATGAAGCTACGCCCAAAAACTTAAGATAGTTGATAGCATAATACTCAGGAACCTATTTACATCGATCCATCAAAAATCCAACATGATGACGAAGGCAAATATTTGGGTGTTACACTATATGTCAAATTGCGCTTGAAAGCACGGCATATTTAAACCGACAATATATTAAAGTGGTTGACGATGTGTTGGAGTCTCATATAAAATAATTTAAAGAAATGAATTGATGGCTTTTAATGTTAAATACTTATGTGCATTAATTTGCAATTATTGGATTTACATATTAAATTTAAAACAAATTGGTTTGGACTCAGCGAAAGTAGCACATATTTAGTTCGAGCGCATTGTCATGCTGTTTTCAAGCACTATTTGTTTTCATGTTAGTATATAAAGAGCAATGCAATAAATGTGATATTAATTTATTTTAATATTTGATAAAAAGTGATTGATTTATTAAATCAAGTGTAAAATTTTATTATACAAATACACTTCTATGACACTGCGCAAGGTTGATTATAGCCGGGTACTCTGTTCTAAGTAATTAAACTACAGTATTATCGTGCATTAGATAACTAGTCAAAATCCAGTTGTTCACAATCCACGTCGAAGTTTCCAGCGTTATGTTCAATTCCAAATACATCATGGACCACTTGCTGTTCAAAAGGATGGAACAAACTCTTCAACAAATACTTGTTTAATTCAATCTTTTAGCTTAACAATTGGCTTTCTGCTTAAAGTAGAAAATCCGTCAACAAATGTAAGTGGCATTACGCTTCATATTCCTTCTTCATTAGATATATTGGAAACTAGCTTACAAAGATCGATTCGAATGACGAATAACTCCGGTGTCCAAATTGCCATCGGAAGCGAAAACATCGAAATATATCTATGTATAATTCTCCCCCAATATACTTACCTTCTTCATTTCCTTATCGATATTTGTCGACCTTCTATTCACAACTTCAAAATCCTGGTCCAATTTTCTTTTCTTCGTCTTCTTCTTCTCTTTCACTATGATCACTTCTACAGCTAAAGTTTAAGTCTGCTATCATCGTTACTTCGGAATCGTTTAAAAGAAATGGTTATCCGTTTGATGGCTTGGTTTCTGATTTCTGACTCCGAAGTTGCCGGTTCCCGAATTACTACTTTTATCATCGAACTCATTTTGTTGCGGCGGATATTGATAACAACACTCATTGTCATTGCCACTGTTTGAAAACATTTGATATTATATTTGAAAATTGAATTTTTATATACTAAATATGTGCGAGGTAACAATTATAACACATTACACGGTGAGGACGACTAGTTTATGATTGGCTGGCGCTAGCAGCTCCATCAGCAGAATCTTAGTCTATATAGAAAACGATAACGACTAATCTCCTTTAAAACAAATTGTTAATCAAACAAATAATTTTATGTCCACATATTTGAATGATTAATATTTAAGTTGCAAATAAGAATAATCTCCATATTTAATACATAGCGTATGGCTATACGTATAGTACATATAGTAAAAAAAATGCAAAAAAGTGCCTTAAATATGTTACTCATACGCCAAAACTAAATTTTTTAAATATTTACTTTAAGATATTGCCGTAATGGTTTGTTTGTTTCAATTATTTTAATAACATCACACTAATTATTTCGAATTCAATATTTTGAAATATTTTTTAAATATCATATCATATATAGTCATTAGGATAGCCTATTCTCATTAATTTAGTATACTACTCATTTATGTCAGTATACTAACAGTATTAACATATTTCAACTTGAAGATCTTTCCGAATATTTTTATTTCTGATACACCATGATGTTTGCGATTAACAAAAACATGTTTGATTGATTAATGCTCAGTCTATATTTCGTTCTATGGTATATTTGAGGAACTCTCATTGTCAAACAAATGAAAACAATATATAAAAAGGGGTTCGAGAGAGTAAATAAATTTTTGAATAGTGAAGAGTTCTTGATGCAATGATATAATTATCTTATAAATTATAAGCATATTAAACACACTCTTGTAGTTATGTTTATCATTTTATTAATTCTTTTTTATCTACATCTTTTTATGATTTTATATCTAATTATCTCTCTTACTAAATATAACATTCAAAGAATGATTAATTTTCGAATAGTTCGTGAAAAAAAGAAAATTTTACTGCAGAAGAATATTTGTATGTTTGTATGATAATTTTTTTTTTACGGAGAGGCGTTTTTAAAATACCTAACGCATTGTCGCTATGTGGTGACAATAGTTCTGTGCCCGATTTGCACAGACTAAAACAGTCCCCATCATGTACCAGACCGTTTCTATTCTGGAACTTTATCGGAAATACTTCAGGATAGGCCCCTTATGTTGGTTTTCCATTAAAAAATTTTGTTTCCCTTTGTATGTTTGTATGATAATAAGGTATTGATATATGATAATAAGGTACAAAGTGTATATAAAAAACAAAATTTTCTAAAAAAAAAAACATTTTTACAAAAATCAATTTGAACTATATAATATTAAAATGGTTATGTTTTAAAATAAGATAACAAGTACAGAATTCCGTACTAACATAGTACAAACTCAGCAAATAATTCTTATTATATTTTTACATTCTGTTTGTTGTTGTGTTTAAAATAAAACATAATTTCTTTTTGTTTATTTTAAAAAAATATGATTAAATATATTCAGTTAAAAAATCAAGAATATTATTTTAATTAAAAATATTTTTGCAGTAAATCAGTATCAGAAATTGTAATAACCAAATATATATATTTCCAATCAACACAATACGATATTTGTTTGTCTATGTTAGTCTGTCTGTCTATTTGTTAGATATCTGTTTGACAGTTAATATAGTATACTAATAAAATATTGCAAAATAACTAGTGTATCTACAATAAGCTACTATTTTAGACTTAACGTGAAACTGAATATAAATAAGTTATAAAAAATTGCGTTAAATTTTGAACAAATTTTTTTTAAACATTAATATATTTTTTATTCATATGTTATCTGTTCAATTTTTCCACATATGTTATATAATTTTTAAGAAAATTGCGTACAATTTCGAAAAACTTGAGTTGTTTTTAATTTAATATATATCAGCTAATGAAGATCAATAGTTTATTATTTTATCAATAAACATTTTTTTATATCATGCTTATAGAGCAGTTAGCCAGCACTTTTTCAACTTTTATTTTCTTTTTTTTTTATTATTTTATATTTAGTGCTGTTAACTGACTCATTGACTTTCATTTACTTGAAAGTATACTTAAGCTTAATCAAACCTTGACTATATGCGTAAGTGAAGTGATGGCATTTACTTCATAATTGATATCAATACAATTTAGTATTCAATGTGACATTTTCAATTATAATAAGTGATATTAAGTATTTTATTTTTCAAAAAAATTATTTACGAAGACTTAAATACAAGAATTATTTCCAAGACCGTTGATGATGGGTATCTGGTAATACTCGAAACAGCTGTATGGTCAGTCAAAAATTCAATTAATTAAAATAATATAAAAAAGAATTTTTTCAATTTTAACATCAAATTATGTGTTATATTTTGCACCAAAAATTAGTAATGTTTGAATTATTTAGAATTGTAAATAAGACATTAGAAAAGACTGCAGTTATTTGAAATCTCTTTATTTTGTAATTTTTATAATATGAATAAAATAATATGAATAAACACCAACCTCAATATTATTATGATTAAAATTTAATTTATTCAAACTGATAACTTTCACAATAAATATTAAACAGTCTTAAATAGTTTAATTCACATCTCATATATGCTCACAATAATATTCACGGAACTCCTTGACGTCCTCTTTTGTTTTATTTTGTTTTTGTCTTTATAAAATTTTAATATGGCTGCATTATGAAATCATCGATTTGGCAGCTGCACAAAAAAAAAGAAACTATTTCAGTCGAATATTTTAAACACTGTTTTTACATTTCAATACCGAAAAAACTAAAATCATAATATTAATTTGAAACAATATTTTTAATTTAGTTTTTATTTATTTATTAAATTTTTCAATTTATAATTTTAACAAATTTTCAATGTTTTACGCAGTAAACAGAAATGAATTTTTAACAGAACTATTTGACAGTTGTTGTCAAGTTCTCTCTTAACTTGCAACTAAAATGGATTCCACATGCAAGCAGTCAGTTGTCATTTCTGGTGTAATAAAATCCAAGGGTTTGACATTTTTCCAATTTTTGTTTTCGGTTTGAGTAAATAAAATTTATTTTATCCTTGTCAGAAAATGAGCACAAATGAGCGAAAATATGCTGAGTACAAAAAGCTTTTAGTTGTCAATGGTATTAAGTAAAAACTCTCATGTACTCTTGTTCTCACACACCAACTCAGTATTTTACGTCATAGCGTTGGGCACAAGTTCCCAACGGAACCAGCACATTTTTTTGGTAAGGGTTTAAAGCTTTTAACCTAACACAGAATTTATGACTTAATATTAATTTTATACAATGAGTCATGTTAAAACTTTCCCTTCCTAATTCAACTTGCAAATTGATTTAGGACTTTTTTTATTATTAATAATTACAAGGATAATATCTCAAGATGTAGTAAAACTTTCACTTAATTTATTTAGTGCTTATTTACTTTATTAATTTTCATGAAAATTTGTTTCTGTCTAAATTTGAATGTATTTTTTAAATCCTTACTAAAACTTAATGTTATTCTAATAATAATTAATTATTTAAATATATAGATTTAGAGTTTATAAGATTAATTTAAATAATTTTCTTTTAAATACAATTTAAAATAAATATTTTTAATTAATTAAAAATATTTTAATTGGTTTTATGTTACTTATTTTCTATTACTATATAATAATAATAAAAATTAGTTCAGAACTTTAACAAACTTGAAGTAAAGAATTATTGTAATTACTTAAATATTTTTCTGAAAA
>NC_051846.1:34266272-34299544 GCF_002237135.1 Teleopsis dalmanni
TACCTTTGAATAAAAATGTGAGAATGACTTAACTTTAGGTCTGATGATGTAGTGTCTATGGCATAGGTTATCTTCGAATACAAACATGTCTAGAGATTTTATTATATTTTTGGGTACTGTCGGGCCAGTATTTCTGATACCTAAATAACTAAAACAATATTTGTTAAATTTGAACTATTGTTTTGAACTATTATAGTTGGTGTATAAGCTAGCTATTACTTTTAGAGAAATTCTGGTTAATCAATACAAAAAGTTATTCCTTATCCATTTTGGTATGTTCAGCAAAACTTTTGCTTAATGAACAGCTTGTAAAGCAAAAAAACTCCAATATTAAAGAAATCTAAAGAAATATATTATATAGCGTATATTATAAATCAAAATTCCTTAAAATAATGGTGAAATAAAAATAACTTAGTATGGAATTGAGGTCAATATACTTTTACCCGCTGATAGTATAATGACTAATACAAGGTCATGTAAAATAAAACCTTCTAAAATATATAATTATTAGTACTTTTATTTTTATTTATAATTATATATCGTTAAAAGTTTTTGATTTAATTGCTCTAATATGAGCATTATTATAACTACACTGTTACTCTTTCTATAAAAATGTTTAAAATAATTGTTTGTGGTTTATATCTCCTAATGGTAATATAATAAATTTCTAATTGATTAATAAGTAATAAAATTTTCAAACACATATGCAAATTTTAACTTATTGATATTTATATATAATTGAATATGTATATCTAAAATTATAATATAAAGTAAAATAACTTAAATTGATGCCGCTTAAGTAATTAAAATTTTTTTCCATTTATTGATTACCCTTAATAAGCTTTCAATTTATTTAAACTATATAGTAAATGAATATGTGCTATATTAACATACTGTATAATCAAGTACACGTAAATAGTCAACACGCAATGTAACTGATATAGTTTAATTTACATGAAATCTTTACATGACTGACACTAATATCATTGCTTCTGGGTGTTATTTATGTGTTACACTAATTAAACCACAATTAGATTTGAAAGAATGTTAAAAAGAAGTTTGGACTAAATACTTTTTCATTTGTCGACTGTTTTCTTCATTGTTGAGATTTTAATTGAAACTAGTTTAACAGACTGTTAATTACATTACATGTAGAGTATTAAATATTTGGCACAGTATGTTAACTTTTCTGCACGCTACATTGTTTATTAGTATATGCTAATGAAATATAATGCAATGTTGCAGTTTTATTTCTTGTCCAGAGTAACTCGTCTTTATGATGAAAAGAAACTATTTCGTCTTTCGTTTTAAGTGCGTTCTAAGCCTGGCACTTGTACTCCAAACAAATTATGTACGGACTATAAACTAATTAAGAAATTCGTATATATCCTTAGACTACTGATGAAGAGTACTTGGCAATACTCGAAATAGCGTAGTATGGTCATTCAAATTTCAATAAATTAAATAAAATGTTTGTCCTTGTCTTATATTTGCTATTCGTATCCGACTAATAAATAAAATATTTTAAAAAGCAGAACACAGTTTTACAACGAATTTATTTTATAATAATATATAGCATATTTTCTGGTGAAAGAATATATAATACACAATATATTTTTCTGGTAAATATAACAAAATTGTTTACGCATACTGTTGTGAATATTCGCTACTTGTCAGATTTTGTTCATAGTTTTGCTTTAATTTTAATTTGAGGTATCTTGAATTTTTCTTAAATAGATATTAAAAAAAAATTTTGTGTATTGCAGTTTTATAACTTATTTCACTTAGAACTTAAACAGTTCCATAAGAGCTTGAAAAAGCTTAATTACTACTCAACTACACTTCGCAATTAGAACTTTTCAATTTTACTTAAACGCATTGTTCGCATAAAATAAACAAAAATTTTACTTGAAGTAGCCAATTTTTCACAGTTTTAATGCAAAAACAAATGCAAAAGTGTTGATTATGCTACTTAAACAAGTTGAAAAGCAAAATAATTCGCTTATCAGAATGCATTACAGTTTGCAATTTGCAGCTCTTCCATTTGTTTTAACATCTCACCATTTCTTACCACTCCTCACCGCCGCTCCTTTCAATGTTTCCTGTGGCTAAAACAATACGACGAGGATTTCAGTAGTTCTTATTCTTCTTAATAAAATTAATGCAACTCTGCTATTTTTGGTTGAATGCTTCATACACCTCGAAGCAATTTGTTGAAATGCGACCCCCGAAAAATACATACAATAAAATAATGAAATACAGCAGTCAGGCAGTCGGTAACTAAGGGAGTTACATTTTGACCATACTTCGAACATTTTTAGAAGTACGAGCAAAATAGTTTTAAATAAAAATCTACAGAAACTGTAGTCAAAAATAAAAAAAGGAAGATAAGTGCAACAAAAACCACGAAATGTACATTAATTTCAGAATGAAATCTTTTTTTTTTTTGTTTTTATTTTAGTTTTTGGTTTTTATTGTGTTTTACCCACTAACACCCATCGGAAGTGGCTGGTAATTCGTCTGCACTAATTGCACACAATTCTTGGTAGTCGTTGCCTCTTGTTTCCGGTTTATACTTTTTTAATTTTTTTATCTATGCTGGATCTCCTTACTCACAAAAAAAGCAGATAACAAACATTTAATACAGAACGAAAATGCCAACGTAAACGTATTGCATTATTCTTAATTTTTGCATTTTATGTTGCTCGCGCATTAGCAGCAGATCTGGCAAGGCTTGTTAAGGCCAAAACTTTTCTAAGTTAACATTCAGAACGTTAACATTTTTTGGCTTTGCCTGACGAACACGAAAGCGGAAGTATAAATTTCGTTGTTATACTTTGCTTCTCATATTCTTTCTATTATAGAATATTTCAGCAACTGCTACTGTAGTGGTGAAAGAGGGCCATCGGAGGAAGTGCATTCATTTAATTTCACTTTATACATATAAGTGTTTCTATGTATGTGTGCATACTTTTCATTCTGTTACCTCGTTTTGTAGACAGCATTTGTCCTGTTGTTTGTATGATTTGCTCTTCTTCTCTCTATTATGTGTGCTGCTGCAACTAAAGTTGAGTTATTATGAACTCTCGTTCCCGGTGCATTGGCTTGAGAAAGCAAATTACCGCCAAAATATTTACATTAACATTATTAACAGTTCTGTTAATTTATTATTAAAGCGAGTTGCTAATAGAATGAAAAATATTTATGGTAGAGATAAATAGAAGGTGAATTTAAATAATTGTCGTCAAAAGCCGTTGATCGCTGAGATAGTTCACTGTCCGCCAGGGTTGTTACAAGAATATTTTTTGGTAACTCTGAATCTCGTCATATAATAATTTTAAACCATTGGTCAATTTTTAGTCTAATTTTTATTTATTATATATTTTTTGGTTACGGTATATTTATTACCTCGTAACTAACAAAATAATAATTTTTCAAAAAAAAAAATGATTCCTAAAATTGAAAAATCCAATTAGTGTTAGGAAGTTACCGACTGAGCTACGCTGCTAGACTGGGAATCAACGTTACCGACGGGGAATGTATTTTTGAATGCAAATTTTTATAAAAATATTCAGCAAATAACAAATTAAAGAAAAATTATTATTTATTTTTAATTTTAAAATTTTAAAAATCTGGAAACTATTTTAAAAATATATTAAAAATTAATCTTAAAAATAAATGTTTTGTTAATTTTGTCATGAAAGATACTGTTAAATTCTATTAAAAATGTCAAACAATTTTTATAAGATTAATGTTTAATCAACACTTAATGCAAAATTATAGTCATTAACATATTTTTAATGCTAAAAATGTTGACTTAACAGGATATTCGTCACATAAATATTCCAAAAAAAAGTATTAATATTAAATTTCTTTCTCTTGTCGTAAAAAGAATGTATTTTTCTAATATCAAAAAAATTTATTAAGATTAAATCACATATAAAAAATTAAAAACATTAATATTAATTAATTTTATCATAGAAGAGACGTTATTAATATATTTTTAAATTGTATTAAAAATTTCATAGAGAAATTTCGAACAGGTATAAGATAAAGCATACAATGTTTTTTTATTATTTTCAATTAATTGAATTTTTGGCTGGCCATACAGTTATTTCGAGTATTGCCAAATATCCATCATCAGTGGTCTTGGAAATAACTCTTGTATTTAATATATTTTTTGTTAAGACTGCAAGTACCAGAGATTTAACTCGCACTCTGCCAAATTTGAAGCTCAGAGGCAGCACTCTTAATCAAGTAACGCACAGTCGTACTTGACTTTTAATTAAAAATTTCATAGATTCATTTTGAATCATATATTGCAAATGAAATAAATGGATATTTATTCTAGCAAGCCCAATTACTGCATTAAAATATCAAAAAAAAAATTATCTGAAATTTAATAACAAAAAATTTCGAAAAAAATTGTATTTTGTATTAGTTATCTGGACTCAAATATGTACGGTATCCAATCTGAGTGCCCCTCTTCGTTATGATTATGGAGGTTTTTTTAATGGTGTGTTCTAAGTCCACACATCTGTGAGGAAATTTTCGCTTCACACATTAGTTTACTACATACGAATGATTGTAGCTGTTCATTAATTAACGGAAATATTGAGCAGGATTTTGAGTTTTCATACTACCAATGTATTTCCTATTCCCTTAGTTCAATATGTTGTAATGAGAATGGAGCTCCATCATCTAATCGTAATACATCATAACGAATATGGAAGCAATTTCTTGAAAAGTTTTATAAAGAAAGAGATCAAAAATTATAATTGGATTTTTTTTTATTTTTACATATAAAATAAATAAATATCAATATAGCACAAACGAATATAAAAAAATAGTTTTAATTCCATTAATTCTAATACTAAAGTGTTAAGATTAATTATATTATAAAATATTTTTAATATACATAACAAATTTCTTTTATAATAGTAAAATATAATTTTGGCTTATCTGCTTCATTCTTCACGTGATCCATCGATATTTCCCTTCATATTTTTACGAATTTGGCTTATTAATGTCTCCTTCAATGTCAGACTATAAAGTATTGCATTTAGATTATCTACATTACATTCCTTTATAATATTCATTGATCCATTTATCAACTTATCAGTGAGGTGTATTTTATTTCTGTATAATTCCATATGATTAATTTTCTTCATTGCCAGCTCTTCACGGTATAAAAATAATGTATAACTTAGACTTTTTCCGGCAGGCATTTTATATTATATTGCGAAGGTTTAGCAGAAGCTGAATTTTATTATATATCTCCAATCTCCAATAGAATACGTGTATAGGATACTTCTTTGAGATGTTGCAAATTATGTTTCTGAATTAGAACTAATAAATTCTTTAATAAGTTCGAGTAATAATACTTCTCCCGGACAAACTCATTTCTCATTACTCGCCTACCTGGTTTCATATATCTCTGAGGACAACAACTCTTTATAGTCACATAGATAATAAAATGTTTTTTTTTGCAATATTGTAATTTAATTTATTGTTGTTTTGTTTATTATATTATTTAAACATTTTTTTAAATTGATATACAGTAAAATTTGTTTCTTTCGCAATGTTGTGTTGATATTTAAGTTATAATAAAAGAAAAACATATTTATATTTTTTAATTATTAGTAATGAAAGTATTTTACGAAAAATTTGCTATTTTAAAATATTCAAGATAAATTGTGTGATTAAAGTATTTTGTAGAAATTATGGTTTATTTGTTTTTCGTACCAAACAATCATCTTTCGAAGTTGAAGCATGAAGCCCTTTGTAATCTTAGCTACTTAACAGAAACTCAAATTATTTCGGTAAATTTTTGGTTCATCATTTTCTTACTTTGAGTAATTTATTGGTATATTACCAATAAAAAAAAATATTTTATGTAAATGTAAGTGTAATGAATAAAATGAATTGATACCAATTTTTATCTTTTCAATAACTCGATTCCACGTTACTTAAATCTAATTAGTAAATATGTTAGTAGTGAAAAATAAATATGGCTTGTTCAACCATCATTTTACATATTGTTTTAAAAGTTTATATATATTATATATGTACCCTAACAAAAGTTTTCTAATATAGAGTGCAATATACTTATGACTATCATGAGCTAATTAAGGTAAATAGTGCACTTATACCACTGCATATCATAACGAATCCGTACTACGTATAAATCCATTCGCTTTATTTTACAATGAAAATATTTAACTTGATTTTGCTGTTGTTTTTATAATTACAATACTCATTATATTCTGCTTCACTGCTATTAGTTGTGGAGGATGTTTCAGTATTTAAAACATTTGATAATTAACTATTTGGCAACTATTTTAATAATGAGAAAAGTTGAGCCACAATACGTGTGTTTTACGCTTAACCAACACACAGAAATGCACAAAAATTGTGTAAAGTAGCGTGTAACTCTATTAGTTACACGGCTTGTATGCCGCTCTCGTATGAAGTGCGTGCAGGAAGGGAAATGCTGCACAATGGAGCAGCCAAGCAAATATGCACTGGTATGTTTTCCTAGTTGCATCCTGCGGCAAATGATGAAAAAGTTTTTGTTACAAAACAATTTTTTATGTTAATATTTTTTATTTATTTAATATATTTTGTAATTTATTTAAGTATTTATGGCTGAGTTTATTTCATTACCAGCAGCACTTAACATCGATTAGAGGTAAACAGCTTATTATGCAAAGCTTATTGTATAAATACGAGGTTATTAAATCAGTTAGCTCATTTATTATTGATAAATTGTAAATTAAAGCAATTTGGTTAATTAATATGAACTTAAAATACATATGCCACTACTAATTTAAATTAAAAATTGTATTGAAAAAAATATCACTTTTTTAACCGTCAATCAATCCATGAATCAAAGATTATATTGAACATTATTGGACAATATTTGTCAGACGAAAGCGACAAACATTAAGAAATTATAAAAGAAACTATATTAGAATAGAAAAAATAATCCATGATAATAAAATGTCAAATACATAAAAACCAAATTTTAGAATCTTTATCTATTTTGGATATAATGCAAATTAAAACAAAGATATAGATAGATTACCTTTACGATTAATGTATAACTTGATTAATGAAGACCTTCGAAAACTTCTTCCGAAGGCGCTAGTTCGATTCCTCGATATACTAAATATCTTAATACAAAGCGGTGAACAATAAATCGAACTGGTCGCAGTGCATAGGGGCCTTAGCCTAACCCGAAACCCCCAAACACCATTACCATCACCATAACTTGATTGATTTAATATGCTGTGTTGGTAAAAAAAAAATAGTAAAAGGAATGCAATGTCACAGAGAGAACTTTGAAACACAAGTCCTTCATTCTAGTCTAACGTAACTTAACAAGCTATCTATGCTATTTATACAAATAAATTCCGTATCTAGAAGAAGAAGAAAGACACAATAACAAAACGATTACTATACTTTGTTTAAACTCTTTAACGTGGATTCAGATTCAGGCCTTATGCTCTACAAGTAAAAAAAAGGCTGAAGTAAGTAACGTGAATCTAAAATGTTATTTAAATATGATTTAAGACAAGGAAAAATATGTAGGTGCTTTTTAAATCAATTGATATAATAACAGTGAAACCGGTACCAAAAAATTACTTCAAGGGGACTGTCTGTTATTGTACTTTTATTAAAAATTTAGTTTTGTCCGGATGCTATCCCTATAGTTGCAAATAAAAAAAAAAAAAAAGATGTAATACGAAAAGAGACTTAAGATTTAGATATTGAACTTGAACTTAATGAAGTCAATATCACGTATAAATAAAGTTGGGTATATAAGTGAAGTTTATACAACTGACTTGAATATGTTTAGTATGTCTGAAACTGTTCAATTTAATTGACAGTCACAATAATCCAACTCTCAGCATCCTAAAAATACAGCGAAATTTGATAAACACAGGCAGATACAAAGACATCAGATCCATCATATTATAAAGCCCCGTATTCAGTTATTCTTAGTGTGACTTAAAATTGTCCACAGATAAAATAGAGTAAAGGTGCTGATTCACCAACTCAGACATCTGAATATCAATATAATATATATCTCAATATTAAGTCTTTTTACTTTTAATGTTTTGTAAAAATACGATGAAGAAGTAAAAAGATTTAATATTTAGATACTAAGCATATCTAAGTCAAGTATATTAGTGAAATTTATTAAAACTTTACTTTTCTGAACCCCATTGTTTAACTGATATCTCTTTTACTCCACCACAAATATCTTGACAAACTCAATGTTATTATTTTGTGTTATTAAACATATCAGTTCATACTATTACTATGTACTACTAATAATTTTTATGAAGTAAAGGACTTATAAAATCTCTCAAATGATTTTATTTTAAGCATTTTCAAGTAATTATTTGAAGAAACAAGGATAAAACAGCTGTCTAATTTTCCATAGATATGTATTTCGGCTTCACTATATTACACTAACGTAACATAAATATTTGTACTTACCACTGTGTACCTTTTATTAATTGCATTTGGAGCATAATGCAATTTCCTCAAGCAAATCGTGAAAAAATTTTGTAATTTCCTGCTGCTGACAAAATCCAGTGTCGAAGACAACAATTTTAAACTGCTGTTAAGATGAAGGAAGGTAAGACTTGAGATAATCGCATACTTATTTCACATCAATCGTTGTTTTTGCAAAGGAAATGCAAAAATGTCTTAAAATGTACACAGGACGCACGTTGTATTGCATCAGCAAATATGCTTCTTCAGCTGAAGCAGCTTTTATTAACTAACATCCTGTGTACACTTGCATCTCGCACACATTTTAAGATATTGTCATTTTTGCATTTTAATCCTTCTCGGCGGAAGAGCGTGCATGCAATCCTGTTTTCTTATATGCAAAACACTGTTGTCATTCATTATATAATACCTCAATGGGTAAACGTGTAGGCGTTCCTGTCTGTCTCTCAGTCAGTCGGTCCTATGTGCTCCGGAAGCAAAAATACCAACGTTCGCAGGAGTGCTCCTTTTTATCTGCTTAAAGTTGATTTTATGCATGCAAATTCGAGTGTGTACCTGCACTAAGAAAAATATTTACTGGTACATAAAACGTGTTTGTGCTCATTTAGCGTTGAGTTGAGGCAGTTAAGGCAGTAACATCGCAAATTCCTTCCTAACCGAAAAATTCTTCAGTTTACTGTTGTGTGGATGGATTAGAAGGGGGCAAAAATGCTTCAGCATCCATGTTACTCTTTGATATTGCAAATTAGAAAAATACTTTCGTAAATGACAAAATAACTTACGTGGGATAGATAAATTGTTATTTGCCACGACCTACACTCTTTACCGGTGGCTTTAATTATTGACAGCATTTCACAGTTGATAGGTAACATAGGTGGAGAAGTACTGGGTCTTATATGTGTCAATACTGAAGAACGCTGTATGATTAAATTAGTCAATATACTATTAATGCAATGGATATAACTTATATCATAATATGTATTTTCAGTTGAACCAATTTGTACATAATCGCCTAAAATAATACGAGTAATAATAACAATTGAGATAATAATGACATGAGTCATTCTTGACCGCTTCCAGTAGCTTCCTCCAGTGCGATCAATAGCTTGCCATCGTCAGTTGGTAGTACCGACACCCTTCATATCATTGGCCACTTGGTCGTTCCTTGAATTCCCATACCACGTTTTCACTAGCGGATACTGATTCAAACTATTTCGAACTGAAGCATTTTCTTCCATTCGTACGAGATGGTCATCTCAGTGATGCCACTGAGTTTTTAATGCTTTAAACTATATCAATGTCAGGGTATGGTTGATTCATCATTCTACTTAATACGATACACGTAAGTAATCAGAGATTAATCGAATAATTTTTCTCTAATACTCCTAATGCTTGCTAGTGCTGTTGGTTACTGACCAAGCTTCTGTACCGTACATCAGGACAAGCATCATAAGAGATATGTAGAGTATGATTTTTGTATGTCGAGAGACGATTAATATTCAATTGTCTACCAATCTGTTCCTATCTGTTGATTAGAATGATTCTTCGTTGAAAATTTCTGGATTAAAGATAATAATATTTTGCGATGAAAAGCGTTCATGCAAATGAAGAAACTCTTTCTCTATACGTGTATTATACGAAGTTTCTTTTTGAACATTGCTGCAATCTATAATTTATGAAACTTTAGGGGTTTGACTTTAAGCAAATCATCCAATATTTGCTACGTGGCTATTTATAGTACATTAAGACAATTATTTAACAAAAGCATGTGGAAGTACTGCAACTATTGAGATATATTATATGGGGCGCGTTCTGAATTAGTTCTGTTGATGCAATTAATATTTATTTTAGTTGGTGCACTTCCTAGGATTTATGACTTCTTTAAGTTTTTTTTATATTGAAAATATTTAAGCCGAAGTTTTTTTCAGTATTAAGGCACATATATTCACCTTGCGTTGAGCGTTTTTACTGCTGTTAACTGGCATTTTTACCTGTTTTTAGTACTATTTTTTGGAATTGTTTTTTAACTATTTTTAGTTAATTGGTTTAATCATTTTTTAATACTATAATTGTTATGCTTGCTCTTAGTGCAGATAACTAACCGTTTCTGATACTTATTTATAATTTCTGTTAACTTAAAAAGAACGACGTTTTACTACTTATAAGTGATATAATTTTGAAATGTTTGCAAAAATGGGAGAGGTGAAGAGGTTTAAGGTATTATTAATATGAAATCAATTCAGTAGATTTTCACATCTAAAGCGATATTTTAAGTATGCGTTCTAATTATTTTAGCACATCATATTGCGATCGTCGCACTGAAGTTTATAGGTAGATTCACGCTACCAAAGCAGTTGTGGAAGATTGTTCGACACATTTTTTTCAGAATGTAGTTTATTTTATAATTGCCTTTTAATACACACTAAGATTAAAAATTTTCTAGCAAAAATTAAACTTTATAACGACATCACAATAAATTCTTCCTAATGTCAATTTTAAATGCATTCCTTACGCGATACATTTGTTCATCATATAAAAGGTGTTGTTTATGCATTCATCCATGAAGAAAGACTATAAAACAATGCACAAGAAATTGACATCTTTCTATTAAATGCCACTTAAAGCAATTTCCTTCAACTACACAAAAACTGAAACACTCGAAACAAAACGAAATTAACTCATAAAATGTTTCCCATTTATGGAAGCAACAGAAATACTAAAAGTGTCAGACGAAACAGTCAGTATTGATAGTAGCAGAAGACTCCTTCAAAACTAACGCAATACCGAATAAGAAGAAGAACAACAACAGATGCTGTAGCATAACTTGACAATACCAAAAAATACAAGGAGAATAGTTCGAGTACACAAAACGATCATACTAAAGTGCAGCACTAAAGATGCTACTTGTGTCTGCGCTTGAGTCCTTGAAGTTACCGCTGTGGTTGTGACAAAGCAGAAGGCAGTCAATATAAAGTGCAGAGTGCGTGTATGTGAAAGCACAGTAAGGCGGAATTTCATTGCATGCTTTGCGGCGCAGATGTTCGCTCTTATAAGCATACCAACTTCATGTAACTCAAGAAAGGCGAAGCTTTCTTAGTATGCAGTATAACAATGAAATTTTTAAACGCATATTTGCAATATGCGAGAAATGTTCATGCAATGCAGCGCACAGCATATCACAAGGATACGACGCCAGAGATAAAGACAGTAAAGGCGCCTGGAGATGCCAAATAACAGCGTTCAAGTAACGCCATCCTTTACCATAATAGAAACTATAATAAAATATGTAGTAATATACGCTTCCGTTATATATGTATATTTATATGTATGTGTGTATGTATATGAGAACGAAAACATACAATGTAGTATTGTAGTCAATTTGTGTGCGCTTATTTTGTTATTGTATTTATTACGTACGTGAGTTGTCAATGTCTAGTGGATTTGTTTATGCTTTCACAGCATATTAGGAAAATTTATAGAAATTATTTACACAACAGTATCTACGCCGTTATCTCCGTTGGTGTTGCTGGTTCTCGTGTTAGTTACGCAGCAGTTGTGGGTGTATACCCCAAGGGGTGGGCGCTTTGATTTGTGCTACAAATTAATATAACTTTTAATTTGTAGTATTTTCTTTAAAGAATTTGATACGATTGTATGTGAGTTCGTCCTAAGTTTCAAACTAACAACTCTGCACGCAGTGCTTCTTAAGCAACAAAAGTTGTTTAAATATTTTAATATTTAATGCTTTGTGCTTTTTGTTTCAAATGGGATTTGTTGTTCTTGCCGAACAAAAATGTGGCTCGTGTTTCTTCAGAGTATATTGAAGTTTACTCTGAACAAGTGTTTGAAAATGTTTTCCTTTTTGAGAACATAGAAATGTTATTAACTTATAGCAGAAGCTTCAAAATGATTGATTTATTTATATCCATTTCGAGATCACAATATTAAAATTTGAGTATTATGAATAAATAATTACAAATAAACAAATGCAGTTAAATATTTTGCCATTTACTGCCCTACTATCTCATTTAGAATATTACGAATTTGTATGAAATATTTTACTGCTTAAAGATATGTATGTACAAATATTTAAATTAGTTTAGCCATTATATTCAAAGAAAATCAATTTAAATATTGCTTATGATTTCGGAACTTAATTAAAATTCCTAAAATATAATTAAATTGGGATTAGTGCACCACAGTTGTACGTGTAGGCGCTTGTCAAGAACAATAGCAACTCGTCATTAATTTTCAATAAGTTTGCAACAAATTTTTGAACAAACTCAAAACAATTGAAATGGTTCCCGCCTTTCCTTGCCTTGCTTTGCCTTGCCTTGCCTTGCCTTGCCACACATAAAAGCAGTGGCAAGGGAGTTGTGCAAATATCCTTTCAAGGATATACAATTTCAGTTATCAATACGCATATACATTTCTTTGTCTTCAGTGACAGCTTTTCGATTCCGTACAAGTAAAAACAAAACCGCAGCTTAAATACATTTTAAGTCCAAAGCTATCAACTCCTCTACGACATAAACAAAAATTTAATGAAATTGCTTGCCGCTTGTATTGAATCGAGTAGTGAAAAGCAATTTCCTTTCCTGTACATTTTCTTTTATTTAACTTATTATATATACACTTTTTTTGTATTTTCAGCTGCTTTTATTTAATTTGTTGCGCATAACAATTCCAGCCAAATTCTTATTGATGTCCTTTTTTCTGCTGTTGCTGCAGCTCCTTTGTCAGCCAAAGTGATTCCTTTTTTATTTTGATTGAAATTTCGGCTCGGTTTGGTATTAATTTACTGACTGTCCATTGATATTCATTTAAATGACTCATTAATATTTTCTTAATTAAAAAATAAAATCAAAGCTGTTTGCATAATAACTTAAGTATTTGTGTAATTAAACATTTAATGAAATACTTTTAAAGCAGAATTAATCGCTTTTCGGTTTGTGCTTATTTGTTTGATTTGTAATTAAAAATTTTCTTTAAGAAAGAGTTTAACCCTTTTTTCTGTCTATTTGTTTAGCTGGTAACAGAAAATCTGATTAACCTTTTGAAAATAAAAATTTTAAGTGTTTATTTACGATTTTTTTATAACTTGAGTTGGCGTTAGTTATGCTTAATTTAGTTAAAAATTTATTGCAATATTTTAGAAAAAAAAATAAAAAAACAAATATTCAACTTTTTCTGAACTATAAACTGAATTTAAAATGTCAGACTGTATATAAATTATCTCAATAAAATACATATATATCTATTGCATAGTAAGCCTCTTCACTTCAATCATACAAGCATTCAATGTTCAACTTAATTTAAACATATACAGTAATAAAGACAAAAGTTGCAATGCTAGCTAACAGTACCAAAAATGGATAAAATCAATATTAAAAATGAAAATATTATATTCACAAAAGTAGTATTAACAATTAGCGAATTTGTTGATGATTATTGGTTAGGTTGTACGGGCGATTAAAGTATTCAATAAGGTATTTTAGGCCATTGTGTAAAAAGCATTAGCTCACTGCATTAAAAGGGTTAAACTTAAAAGTTAGAAGGGTTCGAATAGCAAGGAAAACATAAGAAGAAAACAAAAACCAAGCTATAAGCTATTGATGTAATGAAACTGTCGAAAAGGAACAAATGTACAATTTCAAATAATACAGACGAAATGCATCGTACAAATGTTAGTTAACAGCACTAAAAATAATATTCAATCGAAAAAGTATTTGATGTTAGCATTTAACGTTTCCATAGAATGCCCCTGTATAGAAATGTTCAATTAATAAGCAAAATTATTGAAAGAGGATTTTTTTACATATTTGTACATTGGTATAACTTTAGGTGTTCCTTAATATACTTGATCACTGAAGCATTTTTCAAATTAAAAAATTTTCTACACTTACCTCAACTACTTGAAGTTGTTTCTGTTGTACTTTCGAATTCTCTTACAATCCTCGATCGCAAGAAGTCAAAGAGATATAGAATTTGAATGTACATTTAAGCACCTTTCTGTAAGACACTTTAAAGAATGTCTCGTTATAGGTACCATATAGTACCTGTAAGGTTTCTCATACGCTATATGGTCAGTGTTTCTGGCCAACAAAAAGTTGAACAAAACCTGAAAACGCTAATTAGAGAACCTTTCCAGAATCATGTGGTAACATAGTGGTCTACTTTACTTAATGTAAATTTTATTTTAAATTAATGGAAGCGAATGACTTTTGCTATTAAAACTTTATACAGAAAACTAAGACTAAAAATTACATTTGAAGTCTTTTTTATTTTTTTAAATATTTTTTTTTAAAAATATATTCATAATATAAACATTAGTTAAAGTTTTGATAATAACGTCTTAGAAATAATTAAATTATAAAATATTTTTATATATATAACAACAAATTTCCTCTATATAACTAATAATATTTTCTGCTAATCTGTTTCTTTTTTCATATTATCCATGGTATTTCCCTTCATTTTTTTACGAATTTGGCTTATTAATGTCTGCTTCAATGTCAGACTATGAAGTATTGCATTTAGATTATCTACATTGCATTCCTTTATATTTTCTATTGAACCATTTATCAACTTATCAGTGAGGTGTATTTTATTCCTGTATAATTCCATATGATTAATTTTCTTCATTGCCAGCTCTTCACGGTATAAAAATAATGTATAACTAAGACTTTTTCCGGTAGGCATTTTAAATTATATTGCGAAAGTTTAGCAGAAGATGAATTTTATTATATATCTCCACTCTCCAATAGAATACGTTTACGATACTTCTTTGAGATGTTGCAATTTATGTTTCTGAATTAGAACTAATAAATTCTTTAATAAGTTCGAGTATAAATACTTCTCCCAGACAAACTCATTTCTCATTACTCGCCTAACTGTTTTCGTATATCTCTGAGGACAACGACTCTTTATAGTCTCATAGATAATAAAATGTTGTTTTTGCAATAGTTTATTGTTGTTTTGTTTATCACATAATGAACTATTTTTGAAATTTGACGTGCAGGTAAGATAGGTTTGTTTCACTGAATTGCGCCCAAGATTTAAATTTTATTTGTTTATTACTTCTGTTTATGGTATTATTTATTTCGTTTTTATTTTATTAATCATATATAGAATTTTTTCGCAGATATGAGTATTTTTATTTTTAAAAAGAGCTTGAAGAAATTTCATTCCAATCGATGATACAATACTCATTTGCAAAGAAATTATTGCATGAATACGAGTATTGCATTCTGGGTACATTTTTTGTATTCCAAGACTTATTTTTCTACAAGTCTTGGTCGGCACACCAGGGTATTTAGAAGTTCATGTACCCCACGTCAGTGCATACTAAGCTATATTACGATATAATCTTCTTAGACTATGATCTATTCTGCCCCATTTTGCCTTTTTGTGCCTTATTTATAATTCAAATTTGGCTTGTTCGAGTTGACAGATCAATTCTGTAATTTGATGCTCCCTGAAGCTATCAGATTCACAAAATTCTCCATTGGTTTTTGAAAGTCTGAGTTTTCTACTGGATAGCTGTGTTCTTTTTGTATGTTTCACTTCATTAAAATTTAACTGCTAGTTTGTTTATGCGTAGTTTTGAAGTAGTATATGAGTAGTAAATGAAAAATATACGAAAAGTACATGAACAGTATATGAATAGTATATATGCAAAATGTATGAAAAGTATATGTATAGTATAGGGCGAGTTTTTGAATAGTGTAAGAATAGTATATGAATTGTGTATGAAAAATACATGCAAAGCATATCAATAATTTATAGAAATTATGTGAATAGTATATGAATAGTATATTTATGTATAGTATATGAATAGTTCATTAATGGGATATGAATAGTATATGAATAGTTTATTAATGGTATATGAATAGTGTATGAATAGTATACGAATAATTAATTAATGGTATATGAATATTATAGAAATAGTTAATGACTAGTATTAAATTGTTGAATGAAAGCACTTGTGTTTTATTCAACCATAATGAATGAAACACATCTGTTCGTTATCATAATATGGAGATACCCATATATCTTCATATTGCTTGCATAAATTCTAGCTTTTTGGTTTCTAATCGAAAGACAGAAGTATATGTCACTCCATATAAACAAATTTATTACACGCTATTAATATTAAATATCTTTATGTTCTCAAAAACGCTCTGATTTGGAAATAATGAAAAGTTTTTAAGCATTTTCAGACGATTTCGTTTGAAGTCATATCGTATACTTTCTAGTTGATACTCTGATTTCTTTCAATATGAGTGCCCATGGTTATTGCCTTTCGAAATATAAAAGGAAACTAAAACAAAAGAGTTTTAAATGATTACTAACTAATGACATGTTCCATTCTATTCCTTTCACATGAAATAACACACGTACATGCCTCGAATTCATTAATATACAATCTGTTATTCAGTTTTTTATTTTAAAAGTTATTTTCTTTCACATCAAAAACATATCTTATAAATTTTTAATACAATTGAAATTTCAATGCTTTTATTCAATTTTTTAAAATACATTATATCAAATCGATGCATTTTCAATAGAGCTTTGAATAAATTTGAAGTGTAATATATTTTTTAATTATGCCTTCACTTCTGAAAGGCCTGTGCCTCCTTTATTTAGATTTTAATACAGAATTTAATACAAAACAATAAAAGGACGAAGAAAATCGAAATATTACGCAACGTAATTGTTATCAATTTCCACTTAAACCGAAGCCATAACAATATCAAAATCAAATGAATTATTGATTGCTCATGAATTTTTATTATAAAATATGACGAGGAGCAAAAAATTAAATAAAAATGAGAATGTTTCGATCCAAAACAGGAGCAACATTAGCACAACAAAAAATAACCGAGATGCGTTGGTGCGTTGGTGCGAGTTCGATACATAAAAAATTCCAATTTAATAAATTTGAATTTTATATTAGCTGATTAAGTAGGAACCGAACGGATGAGATGAGTTGAAGTGAATTGTAAAATTATTAAAAAGAAAAAATTGCTTCAAAAGCATAACAACAAAGCACAGAATTAACCACAAATATATAAAAGCCCTAAATCCTTTTTGGCCTAATGTTGCTGCCTCCGACATTTGTTAAACTAAAATTAAAATTTAATACAAAAATTACAAAATTACAAAATTCAAAAGTAAATATGAAATTTCCGTTTTTAGTGTAATTGCAGTTCATCCGGGTTTTTTCTTCAATTATTTACATAATAAAAGTACGCGCTGCCATGCTGATTCTATGCTACAGCAAATCACTTTCAAGCAATAATGAAAATATCTCACAGATACGTACGTACTTAATGCCAAATGAAATTTTATTCCGACTGCCAAGTGTACGCACACTTGGCAGTCGGCGTACTTAAATTTCAACTTATCATCTGGAAAGCCACAACCGACAGATTTTCTTTTTTAAATAAATATTTATGAAAACTGTATCCAAACATAGATACATACGCACACTCATAAATAAATAACCAATCAATCGTTACATTTGTGTATGTTGCTTGTGCTTGTGCTTTTTACTGTGGTAAAAGCTGACAGGATACGGAAACATTATGTATGCCATCGATTTTGAATTTTTAAGGAATCAACATTTTCCGCCTTTTTGTATATTTTTCCACTTTTTTGATTTTTATTCCCATTTTTACTGCTTTGCACAATTTTTTATTGTATAATTTCTTTTATTTCCTTTTACAAAAATTCCGTTCTTCTAAAATGTATCTGTTCTTACCTGTGAAGTCTATGTAGATTGTAGAGCGAAGTACACAAATGAATATAAAGGAAGCGGTAGCGGAAATGTGCGTATTCCGCTAGCTTAAGGTGTATGCCACGATTTTTATCGCTTTCAGGGTGCTATGCGTGGAAGGTGCGTGTTAAGTGGTGTTAAACTTTTTAAGCTAACCTGTAATTTGTGGATTCCTATACATTGTAAATGGGACAAATGTTAAGTGGATTGAGATATGACGTAATGGGGTTTTTTATTATTAATCTTTTGTTGCATTTATTGTGTTTTTTTTTTGTATTTTTATTTTAATAGACATTTCACCACAAGCAATAAAATTATAATATATTCTCTAGGGTCAGTACTCGCTGAGGGCAGCATATGCCATTGCAGAAAAGGTGCTACTTAATGTACTAGGAAAATCAAATCTCACTGACATGTCCCGTAGAAATATCAGTCTTATGGTAGGTTTGTTTATAGTTTATTACAGCTTAGGTAACCATGCTAGAAGATTGAATCTCTTTCTTAATCAGTTATAATGTCGCCTCAGCTTGAAAGGGAAAAGTACTGTCTCCAATTAGAGTTAGAAAGTCTAGAACGTGTGAGAAGATATAATGTCGGCTCAGCGTGTAAGAGAAAAGAACTTTTCCTAAACGGCGATACAATATTTTAAGCACGTGAGAAAGCATAATGTTGTGTTAAATTAAACCAAAGGTCACATTCTCTCTGACTATTCGGCTTTCATCTGATAAGAAGAGAAAAGTACTACCACCATCTGACATTAAAAAATCCTCAACGAAAGGCGTGGATTGTTCTTTGCTCAAACAAGACAACAATAATACAATAAGTAAGGATAAGTAAGTAAGTAAGGACAAAACAATAAGTAAGGACTTTATAAGTCTTCCTCTTTTTGTTAGACGAGAACGCAGCTGACATGATACTCTCTTCATCCCGATATCCAAATGATAAATACTTTATTGTATCTAATAATCGCGTTCAAGCACAAGTAAAATTATGAATATATATATCTACTTGTAGGTTTTTTATAACGCTTGATATAATTTGTATTTGTAGGTCGCTCATCTAAGTCGTTGTGGATAGCAATATCTTTTCTAAATGATTGAATTTCAATATTGGTCGCTTTTTATTAACCTTAACCACATCAGAAGTCACTTCTTTAATTTTATGTACCTTTTTTTATTATTATTTCTCCGCATACTTGTCTCCTTCCACCCAACACTTAACACCATTGAATCTTACTTCATTTCCGTGGACTTGCCGTGTAGGTGTTGTCATTTATTTCCTTTGTAGCCATTGCTAATATAATTTTTCCAGTCGTAAATTTATTTTTATGAGGTACATTTATTTTTTTGCGCAATTGGTAATTTGAGTATTTGAAATAAAAACATTTAAATCCACAAATGCCTAAATATTATGGTAATAAATAATATCAATTTTTAATCTACAATTTAAGCATATGCTTTGTATTAGGTTTAATGCAATTACGATTACTAAATTAAAAATTAAATATAAGAAGATATTATAATTTTTTTATTAAAAAATTTGAAGGATTAAAAATACATAATTTTGAAATAATTAAGCTTAACCATATTTTTGACTACTGTGAATTTATGGTACTGTTAAATGTTAAATATTAAGTTTATAAATTGAGATTTTTCTACCTCTAAAAAAAACTATGTATTAACTTAATTATTTTTAGGTGCATTTTTTTATATTAATTAATTATATTTACGTCTTCGTCTTTGTTAATTATTATATCATATTCATCTTAATTCGTATCGATTTTAAGAGCCGCATAAATATTGTTGAACGCTAGATAAAATGTACTTTCCAATAAAAAGGTGTTTTAATAACTTTTTATTTCAGTGTAAATTCTATTATATGTTTAATTTTTTATTAATAGGGAAATTTAGAGAAACTAAATATATATGGCAATCCAGATGCACTGGCAACTACTTGCATGCCGCCCCCAAAGATACCGGTAAGTAATAAAAATATATTGAAAATTATGCCAAAAAGGGAATGGAAAAAAACATACGGCATGACTATATCTTCTAATCTAAACAGTTCTATATATTGTACAAGGACTGTTTTAAGTTTAAACCCTCCTTCTCAAATATGTTGGCTGATTTAACGTTACATGTAATGGATTTGATTCAATTAAATATTACTTTGAGCTTAGAAACTATTTTTAAAAAGCAACTCTTAAATCGACGGACCTCTTAAATGGGTTAAATTATATTGAGGGGCACAAAAAATATAAATTATATGAATCAAAGTAAAAAAACTTAAAGGGTATAAAATAATAAATAACAAAAAAAAATTACTATTGATATTATTAAGATATTAAATATATAAACTTCGAATACTAAAATAATAATTGAATTTTAACGTCAGTTATGACGGCAGTGTCATTTTTATTTATTAGAAATTATTGTATTTAATTTAGTGGTTTCAAACAAAGAAAACTACAACAAAAAATTTGTTTATTTTTAATTAATTGAATTTTAAAAAATTTTTAATATTGTAGTTCACTACTGTTCGTAACTTTTATATAATAATTTAATACATAACCCTTGAAATTTAACAATTAAAAATAAAAAATATAGTTAATTAATTCAATTATTCTACAGCTGGTTTATGATTTCGTTCTAATATAAACACAGCAAGGGAATTTGTTAATAAAACTTTCACAGCAAATTAAAAAAACTCCAGAAAAATGTGCGAACATAAAAGTCAATTACGGCATTGAGTCAGTTGGTTAAGGTGCGCTGACTCTGAGCTTTAAATTTGGCAGAACACGAGTTGGATTCCTGATACTTGCAGTCTCAAAAAATTATTTACGAATAATTAAATACAAGAATTATGATGATGGGTATTTGGCAATACTCGAAACAGCTGTATTTTCAAACCAAAAATTCTATTAATTAAATTAATATAAAAAATAAAATCTTTGTTGTTGTAGTAATAATGTAAAATGAAAATTTTATAATATTTTTGTTGTTGTAATTCCCTACTGTTCGAAGAACCACTTTACAAAAGCCTTCAATAGAATATTTTACCATACTTTGGGATAACCAACCAACAAATGGATTGATGAAATTATTAATATTGTGCATCTTAAAATGTTGTGGTACTTAATGGTTTTAAACATGATTTAGTTAAAATATTTTATAAATATTTAAAGGCATAACTAATTAAATTGTTTTGTGTTATTAAGTTATGTAAATTAAATTGTACAACAAACACCAATGAATATGATTTACTATCATAAACACTATTCATCCTTTGGAGAATAGTGTTAAGAGCAAAACTATGCTGGTGAACATCTTATGCTAGAAATTGACAAGAACTTATGTATGTAAATCACAATTAATTATGAAAATATTTAAACATGTTTAATGACCAGCTAAGCCATTGAAAAGCCAATATCAAAATATACTCTACGGATTATAACAATAGTTCGAATATAAATAAAATAATTTCTGGCATCTATTCTATTTGCATTTAGTGGTAAACTATGAAAGCACTTCCAAAATGTCAATAGAGATAAGCACACGTGTGCCTTCGTCCTAAAAACTTACTTAGAGTTCTTATTAACGTACTTGTAAGAATACTGCCAGGATGGATAATTGATATTTCATTATAGGAAAGTTTTATGATTAAGATATAGAAGTGCTTATTGAATTTTGAATTAAAATTATGAATAATAAAACTAAATGAAATTGTTTGAAAATTGTTTTAAGCACTTAATTTGTTGTTTATTAAAGCTTTAACAAAATATTCTTCATTTATTTTAGAATGAGATGTTAAATTTAAAAGTTAATTCTGATAAAGGAAAGATATTTAAATATAAAAAAAATATTGAAATATTAAATATTAAAAATATTAAACTAGAAAATATTAAACGAAAATGCATTGAAAAAATGTATTTTCATCCTTTTATCCTTTTTATCCTATGAAGCCTTTTACGATTTTATTTGAACGTATTTTCAGCTCTTCATTAATTAAACTAAAGATATTTGTAGAGATTGCGAACTTATATGAAATTTATATGAAAAGAAAACAATCTGTTTTAAATGATTCCAATCGCGTTAATGTGATTTAATCAGAAAATATATTGTATTTTGTTTACAATTCTTGTTGACAATTTTATCCTATAACCGACATGATAATCGATTTCAGAATATATAGAAAAATATTTTCATTGTCATAAATACTTTCTTTTTATATTTCCCACATAGTTTCGACAATAGTTAATTAAACTTCGATTCGATTTATGAAATAAAAAAAAAATGTAAAATTTGATTTTAACGTCAATTTGAATTTTTATGGGCTTAACTATATCAACGTCGCTCATACAGCTCATCGTTCCATCTAATTCGATACTCGTTGCCAACGCATTAGAGACTTTAAGTGTTCCGGAGAATTTTTGTCTCGAATGCTTTTAAGGTCTTCTCATCATTGCTAATAACTGTTCAAACTTCTGCACCACACAACAGAGTAGACACGATAAGAGACTTATAGAGCGTGATTTTTGTTTGTCGATAGAGAGTCTTACTTCTTAGTGAAGCTATTCAAATTCATTAATAATAATAATATTTTGCCACCTGCGAACAATACATCAATTAAATTTAGATACTTGTTAAGATTTTTTAAAATTACAAAAAAATGGTCAAAATACCATAGGTTCTACAATTGGATATCCAAAAATTGGATAAGTTTATTCTGGGATGAGTTTTACAAATAAACAGCAGTCATTTTAAAGATTATTTTGGACTATCTTCCGTAATAGCGATTACTCGGGCTCGTCGATTTAAAAACTGCTTTAATTAAAATCAATTCTATTGGGAACCATCCCAATGATAAGATCAATCCCATCTAATGCTGATTTTCTATGCTTTCTTGTATCAAATATTGGGTCATATTGGACGTGAATATTATAGAAAGTTATACCATGTTTTCACTGCTTACTTAGTAAGTTATCTAAGTAACTTTAAGATTTTATCGTTTTACTAAGTTACACTAAGTAAGCAGTGAAAATATTCTATTATATGAACTAGAAGTGAAAGAAATAGTAACACGAATAATGCAGACATTATTCAACTTTGGCTGCCAGAAGGAATAGATTATTTTAAGATTAAAATAGTTTCTGTTTAATTGTTAACGGTTTCTTGCAATATACTTTTAATTAGTATAAAACGTTTGTAACGATCTCTTTTCCCTAACAAAAATTTCCCCATATTATTGGTACCTGTTTATCGAACTGTTTCTTTTGATATAACATAAATTTCTGCATATAATTATCATCCATTCATCAAGGTGTTTCTTTTAGTCTAATAAAAGTTTTCTCGTATAATTGATACCATTTTATTTGACTTCATTATTTTTTATAACAAAAATTTCCCCGTTTAATTGTTACCAGTATATCGAACTGCATCTTTTGATATATAAGAAATTTTTGTTCATAATTAACACTCATTTTTCAGACTTCTATATTGAAATTGGAAAGATATATTAAACTTGAAAAACTAAATTGAATGAATTTTTCTTATCTCTAAAGTTTTTTTTGTGTGCGAGGATTTTGGAATTAAAATAATTGTTGGTTGTGGGAAGCGGAAGGCTATCTGTTGAGCAATGACTGCAATGAGCAAATCAAGAGTGCAATTAAGTTGGTTTGCAGTGCAATGTTTTTGGGTACCACAATAAGCATAATTTCTTAGCTTAAGGACACTCATATATTATATTTTTTTAATTTTACAAATAAATTTTAGTTGTATTATGAGTTATTTACTTTCAGTACTTTATGCTTATAGCTGCATGACTTGCAGTTTTAATTTTCACCAAATTTTTCTTTCAATTCCAAGCTTAAAATTTCCTATTCTGTTTCAAGATAGCTTAAAATTCGTACACATCATTGATTCGTATTTTTTGAATTAATAAATATTTTTTTTTAACAATATATCTGCTGTATAGCATTCGCACTTATGATGTTAATCCTCCAGTATTTCTGCAATATTTTTTGTTTCATATTTTCTTTAAAAAAGTGAATTTTCTCATTTTTCTTTATACTTATGGATATGAATTGGTTATGTGGAAGTTTTCTGCAGATTTTCAGCCTGAATACAATTATGACGGTGCTATTTGCTTACTTGTGAAGGCACAATTCCTTGCAAAATAAGCAAAGTTCATTACTGAACCAGAAGGAAGTGTATTAATACAACATTTACGGAAGCCATAGCAATTTATATACATCATATATGTACCAGTACTCATAGAGAAGGGATAAGTAGAATAAGTTCGTATCTGCTGTGGTATATGAAAATATTATTTAAATATGTTTTTACGAATTTATGGTAATGCAACAGATTTTTATTTGTATTTATTTATGTGAATGTGTATTTATGCCGCCTCTCTGCATTTCTCTTAAAAACTCATAAATATAAAGTGAAATTGCACTTTCGACATAATTATAAAAAACAAAGGAAAAAATGTTATTTACTTTTTCTCTGATTTTATTTAAAATAATATTTTTCATCATTTCATCGTTACAATAATATTGCTTTATTTGTGTATCTCGACCACAAAAGTTGAAATCAATGGAAATCAGTTTTATTGCTGTTTTGATTTTAAAATTAAATTTGCTCTGATAACACAAACAGAGTACGAAATGCACAAATATTTCATTATTTGTTGTTGCATTAGTAAATTTGGCACTTGATTCAATTATTTACACTTGACAACTTATACAAGTGTCGCACTCACAGACCTCACAATTCTCATAGCCTCCACAATCGTCCACAATCCTCCGCAGCACATAACTGAAAAGTATCTTTAGCGTTATTGTAGGATATTTTGTGGTGTATCTAGATATTTTCGGTTGAGTGTGAAGTGGTGTGTGTGTGTCGGTCGGTATTTGTGAGTAAAACTTTTCTAAAATGAATTGTAATTTTTGTGGTACAAAAATTAAATTGAAAATTGAGTAGAAGTGGATTTTGGATTTTGTTACATTGGAAAGAGCTTTTGTGGTATTTGTATTAGTAACATTAGTCGTCGAGTTGTATATATGCAATAAAGTACATATAATCATGACTTCACATCCTGATGTACATACCTGCACATCTATAACGTTGAGCTTGTGTGCAACACAAAATTCCAACATATTTTGCATTTTCTATATATGTAGAGTCATATGAAGCTATATTGCCAAAAGTATAGAAAAATTTTGCAATTCTACCAACTAGTATTTTGGTCTGAATCGGCAATTCGAAATCCATAAGGAAATTCTGCATAAATCGAAGTTTTGTATGGGAAATATTAAACCAGCATCAAAACGAATTGAGTTTCGTTGTATGCAATAACCGAAAAGTAGAAAAAGTTATTTTTGTTGCACAGTAGCATTGCTTTGGCAGCACTTTTGGGATTTATTGTGCTCGTTTATGTGTTATTACGTGTACTTTTAATGTACTTTGTTCACTGTATTATGCAAAATTCATATTCAGATTCGGATTTAATATCCTGAGAATTGTTCGCTGTCAAAGCGATGAGCGCTGTATTATACTATCTATATTCCATTCACCAATTTTAAATAATTTATTTCTACAAATTGATTTTATATAAATTTTTGGCTACCATTTCCGTATCACTTTGATGGTACTTGTATAATATTTTTAGTAGGCGATTCTTTTGAGCCTACGCTATTGCGTCAATGATTGCGTGATGTACCTGTCTATCATATATATAAATAAATAATGCTGCTTGTAGGTTAATAGTGGGATTTTCCATATCTGTTTTTGTAATAATGTAACAGTATTATTTTTTTGCCTTGTAAATATTTGATTAATTTGCAAGTCTTGTGAACTTTTTATATTTTTTTACGTTATAGGATAATTTTAATTAAATTATTTATTCATATGTAGCAACTAGTATTAGTTACATAATAAAATCAAGAGATTTAAAAAGATTAAGACATATAAGAAATGTATAACTTTGTACATATAATAGCTTAAGTCACGTATAATTGACGTAACTTTGATTTGATATATAGTACTCCGAGCTGAATTACAAGCTGCATATAACTATTTATAAAAAACATATAAAAAATTTTCTTCAAAACTTTTACATTAAAAGATTAATTTTTATAGATTTCCTAAAAAAATAATATCGAATTATCATAATTTATTCCACAATATTAGTACCTTCATTACGGAATACTTGCTACCTGCGGTGCGCACAACCTATATAGGCTTATGAATTAAGTAGCAACTTAATTGTTAAGCCAAATGGATTTATTGTTTTATTCAAAATAAAAATTCGAAACCTTTTAAAAATGAAACAAAGTATGTTTATATCTTAACTCTTAACAAAATCTTAATAAATAAATAATAAATTATTCAATAAGTATTACACTAGGAAACGTTACTTACTTAGTCCTCTTCTCTTTGTGAAGCATAAGATAAGAAAATGTGGTATTGTTGTTTCAGGTAAAAGGTTAAGTCAATATAATACCAAGTCTTATCATTTAACCATGATGGCTTAGTAGATGTGGCGTGCGTATGTGAAGTCATTCATTCAGCCAAGGTACAATATGCCTAGCTGCAGTTTTAATTGAATTTTTAAAACATGATGATCGCTTATATTTACTATATTTCAATCAATATAATAATTCGTATAAGTGTTTTGACCAACAATAATTTGGGCTAAGGATTATAATTTTTACTTGTATTCTGTGCCGTTTCCGATACTATTTGAACAATAAATAATAGTAAGTCAGTTACATTTGTGTGTCAGGATGTACAGCGTCAGTTGTCTTAACTAACAAGTGTTGGCCATTTAATGTGAGTATTATTGTGGCTGCGGTTGGAACTTGAATCTCTGAAGGTAGAATGACTGTATTCATTTACTTTCATTTCATGTGCAGTTAGTTTTCTCATCGGGGACTGTGGCTTAAATAACTTCAGGGATGTTAGATAAGCCTCACTTTCTACCAAGGAGGAAACTATATCCAAACACATAGTTCAATTCCTAGGACTCCTTGGACGGATTACTTGAAACTCAAAATGGCTGGTTTAGTAATTTTCTGATTATAATAATTCATCATCAATTAAATAAAATTTACTATATTGCCTTCAAAGTAGATTGCAACAAGTGAATTTGCGAATTGTGATATATTGGACTCGGTGACAGCTTATATGATGCACCTTATATGATCGGCACTGGGACATTCCAATGAATCCTTTTTATTGTCAAATTTATTTTTTATTTAATAAGTAACAGAACGCATATCAGTGAATCTTCCTTCCATCCCTTAACTTCTTTGAAGCGAAGAAATTAGAACAGTTTTGACGCTTTGATCTCTATCGGTTTTGGTAATGATTTCAATATAAAAGACTCTATAAACGTCGGAACTCCTCACATAATAGGAAACACTGAATATCTTTTTTACGTTTGAAATTTTTGCAGTTTCTCCTAGGCGGACTTAGTTACCTTACTAAAATCGACACAACCGTACAGATAAAAAGGTCTCGTATAAGTTTGTATAGAGATTGACTTCTTTGGCGTGGTGTTTCCAAATCAATTTTTTGTATAATGTGAATCATTATTCATAATATTGCTCTATTTAATTATGATATTATTAACAGTTAGCATCCTTCGATTGTGATGATGATAACAAATAATGAAACTTGACTTTATTTCACCACAATTTGGTTTGATATTTCATTTTTGAAAGTATTGCAGTTAACCAGGTCACCAATATACACCAGAGAAATAGAAACTTAAGTATTTCTTCGAGTGCAATATATCAGTGCTTGAGGTAAAACTACATAGATTTTTTAGGATGACTAGGTCATCTTGTAATCATCTTACAAACTATTTGGAATATCTTTATAAGAACTGAATTTTTTTTGCTCCATTTTTTCTTTCAATTTTCGGCGTCATTGCTAGCATATTTAACTCCTTCAGGAGCAAAACTTCAGTGAGATTTTATAAAAACAATTTTTAATTAATTTTTATATTCTTAATCACAAAATATTTCAATTTTTTAAAAACATTAAACTATATTAACTAATTCAATTTTTATTATATATTTTTTTTCAGGTAAGTGAGACTCAATTTTTTTGTCATAATGATATTTTAAGTAAGTACTAACATTAAGTGACTTTTATCCCATTATGAAATAGTTTTTCTCATTCTGATACATTTTAATGAGAAATAAATGAATAAAAGTAGTTATATAAAGAGGTATTCTATTTTAAGACAATCTAATATAATTTAAAACAAGAATCTCGTTTCAAGATTTTCAAAATGTGGACAAATTAAAATCAAATTTCAATAAATATTTCACATGAATCCTGACAATACATGACCTGCTATATTGTATGCTAAATAATAGAACACTCGCAGCTCATTTTGGTGCTCTATAAACCGTTCCTTCAATATGTGTCTTCACTATGTTCCTTCAATATGTTCCTTCGATACGTTCCTTCGATACGTTCTTCAATATACTTTAAGTAGAATGTAATGAAGGATTTATAACATTAAAACAATTGTCCTCATTTGAGAGAAATATTTTAAGTCGTTCAGCCTAAATAAAGTTATATATGTTAAAATCCTTTATATTGTGTTGCATGCGAATGTGACTCTCTTACACACAAATGGGAACGGTGAACTGAATACACTTACGAAATATGTTTTAATCAAAATTTATGTCCTTTATTATTAATATTGACATAAATAAAGAGTAAACAAACATAAATGAATGCTTTCTAAACAACATAAATAAAATAAAATATATTTTGTACAAATACAAATAACTCAAATGTGCAGACATACATACTGGTATATACATAATACAGACATATGAGTATCTTATGTATACTCATATATCACATAGAACAGACATGTAGGATAGGAAGGAGTACATCCACGTCCTTTTGTGTGCGTGTTGCTAGCAAATGTGTGAGGAATGCAACTGCAATGGTTTTATTAAGAAACTAAAAGCAACTTATCAACATAAAGGCACAAATAAAATTATATGTGAATGTCTAGTTACAAACAAGTTATGCTCGCGGCTTATTTCGATTTATTCCATTATATTGTAAATACAATAATACAACTTTAACGATATATAACATATGTGTTCACTGAGTTTAAATATGATTGCTTTTGCTTTCTGCTTAAATTGAATGTTATTTTAATTATATTATTTTGATCTAATTTTGTATATTCAGGACAGACATTCAATTATATACGTATATGTAAGTTACTTTAGAAAACAATGAAAATATGACCGCAAGCTCACAGGCACAATGAAACTATTGTTGTCATCATGCCAGTATTTGTCAAAACAACACAGTAGGACGCATCGTCATCAACTTGAGTTATCCTTACGTAAAGTTAATATAGCAAAGACAACACAGTAATACACACAGTAAAGGACACACAAAAATTTTATGTCAAGCAACTACCATCCGTCAAAAAAACACCAGAACATTGTGTGACTTTCTTTGTTCTCATGTACTCGTATATGCTTTGGTGAGGACATGTTTAGTTTTTGGGTTATATACGTATGTCCTATATGTGTGGCTACGTCTATGTGTCGAAATTTTGTAATCGTAGTAGTGCTTAAGACAACGCTATAATTAAAATAGTATTATTAAAATGACAGCAGTATGACAGCAGCTTAAATTCCATAAAATTATGCTTTAAACTTAACCAAGGACAATTAAACACTTTAGTGTTTTTATTCGGGTTATCATAGTATATGTTGAAAGTTATCATATTATTATATACTTAGTTACGGTAATTTAAAATACGATATACTAGTATAAAATACTAGTCTTTCCAAATATTTTATTAAAGAGGTATATATACCATATATACCTACAAATTTACCTATCTTTAAAATTAAGATATTAATGAAGGCATTTATTTCTAATATATTATCTTATTAATTCGTTATTTCAATAACGTTATAGTTTTTGATTCTTTAATTTTTTAATTTACAATTTTTTCTATTAAATTTATGGTAATGAGAAAATAAAATTTTTAAAAGTAAGATACTATCGATTAACATCCATCGGCGAGACTTTAACGCTAACTAATAGTATATTCACACTGTCTCATTTAGGCTCATGCTCAGTTATATTAATGAGTGAACGTTGATATTATAATGAGGTCATTTATGCAGCTGGTTGAACTTTTATAAACTTTAACAAGCTTAATCATGTATTATAAAAAAAATTAAATATATAATTGATCAATTAAATTATTTATATACATTTTTATATGAATTACATATACATTTAATAAAAACAAAGATTTTATTAAATATTTACTTTCTCGGAGCGTTTGTTTACAGATCAGCTGTTATTTGTTTACATTTTTCATATCAAACATCTGAGAAATATTCCCTTGTGGGAAATTTATTTTTAAGGGTTGCATTCGAAATTTTTCGCTTTAAATTAGCTGATTTATTGATAATTAGCTCATTTATATGAATGCTCTTTGTATGGTAAATCATCCTCATAAAGACTCAGTTAGTCGGTACGTATCGTAGGAAATATAGATCTTAGTAATATTATTCTCAAACCCATTAATTTCATTAGTCTCTACTGAAAACCAAATTTTTCTTCATTTTTATTGGTAATCAGGATAAGTAATTTAAGACATTTGGGAAAATATAAAAATTTTCTTTAGGCAATAGATTTATAAGCAATAAAATCTCAAACAATAGAAGTATATTTCGAATACGCAAAGATACTCAATACAATTTATTTTATCTTTAATTTTTAATTGAAAATATTTTCAATTTGTGGCAAACAAATTCGATTAAAAATCCTTAAAGCATTTGAAAAAAAAATGTTATATTTACTTTTAAATATGCTTTGAACTATAAAGTATCAAAAATATTTACAAAATACCGAAAACTAGCAAAAGTTCAGATATAAAAATACGAAAAGCAACCAAAAGCATCTTTGCTGCAGCATAAAATGGAATTGCTACTATTGCTATAGTATTTTGTTTGGGATTAATTAAAATAATATGGCAATTTAGTAAGTTTTTAATATTGAATTTAAGACTGTATATATTGTATAAAATTTTCGAAAAGTTTACCGCAAATTGGTGCCAATTAAGTTTTACAACCACCATCAAAGGAGCAACAAGAAACTTTGTAACTTTTCACCAACCACAACGAAAGAACATATAAAAATTATAGTTTATGGTAGCATAATCCTGGCCCATTGCAGTGGCATCGGAAAGAGTATCACTATTTGGACTAGTAACCTGCATTTTAGAACAAACAAAAGGATGAAAACAGTAAATGGCACCGAGTTGTCTTGTTTGCGTAAAAACGAAATATGAAACATAAGCTCTGCAAGGAACTTCACATCCTTTTTCCCTTCTCTCCTTTCTGGCTTGTGTTGTACATATTTTCTGTAAGTGACTTTTAAAGCGCCCAAAAGCTAAGTTTTTATGACAAAAATTGTTTTTGGCTTAACATAAATATTTGGTAGCCATTTTGTGCCTGAGGTCCTTTTGACTTACTGCATATACAGAGATTTTGCGAAGGCTATTGATATGTATCCGTAGGTACGAACATAAATAAAATAGAATAAATTTAAGAATCTCAAAAATTTTTTTCTAATTTTGGCATATTTTCTTATTATGTTATTATAATAGTATCAAGTTTTTTTAATAGAATTATTAAAAAATTGACATTTTTTGTATAATACATTTTTATTTACTATTTGTATTTTTTTGAGATATTTTGGCAAATAGTGAATTACATTTTTTATATCTAGTCCATAGTTTTTATTTTTAGACATTATATTGTGTTGAACATTTCGGTCTTATATATACTATCAAAGTATATGTGTACTGTTTTATCTAGTAATGTTCATCATTTTTATATAATGAGATAATAATGACTTCAAGTTAATTTATTAAAAGAAAAGATTGTGGATAGTTATAAATTTTAAGATGGTTATTTTTGATCATTTTTATATATTAAGTTGAAGAATGATTTTAAGTTACTTTATTTCAAAACGTATGATGACAGTAATGAGTTTTGAAATGTTTGACGTAAAACACCAATTTTTGGTTATAACACAATGTCACATAACCAGACAATAGGTGAAAAATTAATCAAGTTTTACAGTTCCTTAAAATCATACCTATCATTGATCATGGCCATTGACAATCTTTCATAGATTTATTGGTGGATAAACAAGAATAATTATCATAATATAATTATCTGTAATAAATAATTATAATAATAATTATTATATAAATAATAATTATGTATAATCATCACTAGTACTGCGAGTTGGAAATAAAATGTATTTATTTAATAAATACAAAACTTGTAATTTATTATATTTAGTGGCAATCGCCTAACAGACGGTACTGTAGCCAGAAGAGTCGTATTGTAAGTGGGTTATTTACATGGTCTAAAGCAACCTTTTGATTTCTCTAATAGCTCAAAAACTCTTTACCACATCAATAAGAAATGTGAAAAGAAGTGGTTTACTATAAACTGCCATGCCAGTTTATTTCATTCATCACTACTTAATCATCTGTTCATTTACTACTAAAGTCCATAAAATAATTACGGAAGTTAAATTAATTATTAAGAAATAAAATTAATTACCTAATAATCATCTTCTATCTATATTTGCGTAAGTTTTACTTCAAAAACAGTTTAAATAATGATTTAATTATGTGAAAATTTATGTTTTAGAAAATTAACCTTATTTAATTATTTAATTTATTTTAATTAATTATAACTAAACAACAACACGTTTATTTAAATTTTTGATCATTTATAAACTCGTTAAATTTATTTTTTATTATTAATTATAATAATTTATGGTTTTAATAACCAAAAATTTATTTAATAATATTTTTTTTTTTTAAAAAGCAAAAAAATTATTATTATATCAATTATTTATTTAATTTATATATA
>NC_051846.1:34299564-34303486 GCF_002237135.1 Teleopsis dalmanni
TTTTGCCGATAATGGTGTGTCTTTTTATGACGAAAGAAACTATTTAAAAGTTAGACCGATTCGAATAGCAAAGAAAGGCAAAGACAAAAGTTTTTTATTTAATTTATTGAAATTTGGCTGACCATACAACGCTGTTTCGAGTATTGCCAAGTACTCTTCATCAGTGGTCTTTGGAAATAATCGAATTTTTATTTAATTAGTTTATAGTCCGTATATAATTTGTTTGGACTGCAAGTGCCAGGCTTAGAACTCGTGCCTGTCAAATTAGAAGCGATGACTAATCGTCTTTATCCACAAGAAGCCAAGGCTGCACAAACATTCAATGCTCAAGTTCCAGGTTTTATTGACACTTATTTTTATTTAATTAGTGACACCAACCAAAGCACTTGCCGTGCTTTAAATTAGAACGAGCTTATAAACTACAGCTTTATTTGGAAACACAAGTTCAACAATTTGAAAGTTAATCTTTGAGCTTGCCTATTTTTGTTTCAAAGCTATTCTTTTTGTAGAGACATCTGATATGCATATTTTTTTAACTTACTATATGTAAAGCGCCTTTTTTGGGTGCAATTTTACAAAGAAGCTATGCAAATGTTTCTCTACAAGTTCGCTAATCGCGTTAAGGAAAAGCTGAAAAATATTATTATATTAATATTTAAATATATATATTATACTTATTTAATTTATATATATATATAATATTTATTTTTATTAATTGCAGTTTATTATAAAATCAAATTACTATTAAATATTTTTATTATTCACCGTTTAAAAAAAATAAAAAAACTAAAAAGTATACTCAAATTCTGGCGTACTCTGTTGTATCTCCTGCAATGCGTATCCACCAGCTCTTGAAGAAAGGGCACCACAACACCTGATGTGTCTATGTCCAGAAGGGGGCCCACAGAAACTAGGCTTAAGTTTCTATGGGCCACTTTCTTCAAAACAGTCGGCGATGTCTCTAGTACTAGCATTGGCCAGGTTCATGCCTTTATAAATGCCTCCCACAGAAACTAGGCGTAAGTTTCTGTGGCCCCTTTCTTCAACATACTCGGCGATATCAGTAGCATTAGCATTGGCCAGGTTCTTGTCTTTATAAATGCCTCCGGCTGGTTCTTGCTTGATCTTCTTTCTACTAGCCACTATTACGAGTATTTGTAGATTCAAAACGGCTTTCTCAGTTCATTGAGGAGGACTCAATAAGCGAATCCCTCCACCACAACTAACTAACTATTTTCATTTTCTCATATTCTCTTTAACTTAAATTTTAAAAAAGCTATCGAATAAATATTGAGATTCAACATATATTATTTTTAGAACAAATTTATTATTTCCACATAATTTCATTTTTAAAAAAAAATTTTTAATGTTTACGATATTTGGAGTATATTTTTTTTTAAGTTCATAATAATATTCCACTCACATCATCTCGAAACAAATGTTCAATATGTCAAAAATATGTGCTAATATTCTTTTCTTATATGAAAAATAATAAAATGGTATATATTGCATTTGTATAAAATATGCTAAAATCTAAAAAAATGTAGAAAGGATATTCTAAAACCAGAAAGCCAACAAACTCGAGGTCAAACAATAGAGTTTAACTGTCAGATACAGATGGTATCCTTTTAAATTTTTTTCTATTAGTCATGGCGCAATCTTTTTTCTATTTGATTTTTTAAATTCCGATTTGTGAAACTTCCTTTTTTTTTGTTTTTTTATTTTCATATATTTCTTTTTTCCACTGACCAGTAATGCAATGAAGTCGTGCAGAAAAATAACTCAACTGATTTCGACAGCCATTGACGGCTTCATGGTTGACAACTTTATAGTAAAAATTATTTTGGAAATAGCCCATGTCAGCAAAGTTCAAGAAATCTCAGTACATTGGCACTGAGTTGCATAGAAAGTTCAAATACCGAAGACGTCAACATATCAATTTGTAACAGTAATCACATATTAACCACTACGAAATGGTTTGGATTTGTAGCTTTTCAATTTTTAGATGTTTTTAAAATTGATATTGTATGTGCATTTCATCTTTATACAAAGTTTTTGTTGTTCTTAATTAATTAATTTGAAACCATGCTCGTATAAAGTGGTTCGTTAGCTACATTTAAAACTTTTTAAGATATTTTTGATATAGTATTTCATTGAAAAATTAAAGAGAAATTAAATGTTTCACTAAAGTAAAAATATTCTTTGAAAATATTAATATTTTTTTTTTATTTTTTTGGTTACGTACTTTTCTGTTAACGATTGTTTAGTCGTATTTAATGCTACACTTCATCTGCTTCCTTTCATGTGCAACTCAGATTTGCAGTTTTGCTGACTATGCACACTTGACACAAAACTCTATTCGAATGTTCCATTTTATTTCCTTTGCTCGAATCCTGGCCATTTTTGTTGCCAATACCTTATTTCCTGTAAACTAGGAATACGAACGCATTCGTTATACATTTACATTCTCATCCTCATTCGGTACCCAAGAACCCATACCTTCAGATATTCAGATTCACACTCATACACGCACTTCCACAGCTGGTCGATAAACAATTGTGTTATTTGGGCTTATATGGGAAGAAGTGTGATTGTTGATTTCGATAAATCCAATTAGTAGGTATGTTTTGTTTACTGAAAAATGGCAGCAGTTCTATTTCCTCTGGATCGGCATTGTTTTCCATATTTGCTTCTTTATTTTCTAGTTTCGTCTTTTTTACATTGCGGTGGGATCTTCTTCTTATGCGTTTAGTGCTGCAGAGGCGAATGACTATTTACTTTATAAGATTGATTGTGTTAACCTTCAGTTGGCTTAGATTTATGCAGAATTTGCAGCTTATGTGCATACGTAAGCCCTTATCTATAGTTCAGCCAGGATTTGTTGAAGAAGTTTATGCATATTTATTACTTTTGCATTGTGTTGGCGCAGTAATTTTTTCAGGTTTTCTTTGTTTGTTCCGGTCGCTTAAAATTTTACATGCATTGTTTATCTTTCCGGTCTACAAGATTGGTTAGGTGTTGGCATATGCTTATTTCGTTATTTTTATTTGAAATCCATGTTTAGAGGTATATAATTGGGGCTTAGCTGTTGTTGGAGTTTTAATATTTAGTTTATTTTATTTAATAAGTGCTTAACTTTTAGTTAATTAGTTAAGATTTTACTTGTAAATACTAATTTCGTAATATCGAATTATTTAAATAAATATGCTGTTATTTTAAAGAAGCTAGTGTAGAACTAAAAATATCTGGTCAATAGTGGTTTATCTGTATTATCTTTAATGAAGCTAAAGATTATATTTATTGTTTTATAATAAGACATTTAATCAATTAAATATTTTATTATTATAAAATCATATGTATAACTTAATGACTAATATAATAATAATGTATTATTGTAATTATATTATTATTTTAATATTATTATTGTAATAATATTATAATAATATTAATTATTATAATCATACAGAATAATTTAATTTACTACAACTTACACATTTTAATATTATTTATATTATATTATGTTGTTTCGAATTGGGATCAAAGTAAGCCCTGAACTAACGGTTAGTTAGGAAATATAATTGTATAATTGTATTAATAGTATTTTAAAAAAGCAAGTTTATACGCTACAGTAGGTTGGATTAAAAATCATAAAATTTTTATTTTTGCCGAAACCGTGAATCGATTTTTGGAAAAAATTTTGTGATAGAAATATTATCTCTAAATATCCTGGTGATTTAGTCTGCAGTATAGTATGTGGTACATACGTAAAGGACTCTATTAATACGAATCCACGTCATTGTTTTTTAAATTGAAGCCTCCGATATTTTTTTGAAGCTGACTCAAACCGTAGATCGAACCATTATCTAAACAAATTTTAAGCCAAGACTGGATTAGTCGATTATAAATACCCTGGTGATTTCGT
>NC_051846.1:34303586-34312690 GCF_002237135.1 Teleopsis dalmanni
ACTATAAATTTAATTAGTACACCCTTTCAATGCTCGATGCTGGTGAGTGTATTTTAAATAATTGTTCCCTTAGTACTTAATATTTACAGCTCTATATGCATCCGTTTTTGCAAGTTCGTTTGTATTAGTTCAATAGCCTATGAAGAAGAAGTGAAACAAAAACTGAATAAAATCTAAATATTAATGATAACGATCGAAAACATGTTGCCAGAGAATTGTAAAAACCTAAAAAAATGTAAAGAAGGGTAAAAAGTGGAAAAAGTGGAAAAAGTGGAAAAAGTGGAAAACTGCCTGCAAAAGAGTGAAGAAAACCTTAACAGTGCGGTGGATACAATAGCTACTATAAACACACAAATTGCCACAACTGCCACTGTTGCACAAGTACCGACTCTAACACGCACACACCAAGGCAATTTTGTGTTAGTTCACAACGACTCAGAGTCCTTGATCCAGTGCCACAATATAAGCCAACAGCTGTGCTTCATCTTAGTGCTTAACTCACTTTTTGTACAGTAAAGTAAACACCATGAAAACCTTAAGTGTCAGCCGCCATATTGTAGAGTGATTTTATTGCACTCTTCACTTCCCAATAGTACCAACAGTACCAACTGCACCCAGTGCACCAAGTACTTGGTCTATCCGGCTGTCTGTCTGTCTATCTGTCTGTCTTTCCGTCCGTCCGTCCGTCCGTTCGTCTATTATTTAGTCCTGTTATGCATTTGTTGTTGTTCGAGTCCTTGCATGCGAGCAACTGGAGCAATGCAATATTTTTAATAAAATTTTATTTCGCAACTTATCGACAGCAAATAAAATTAGAAAAAAGCCAACTTAGATGCAAAATTCTGTTTATATTTGCGTGTTTTGTGTTTGTATTTCGCAAACAGGATTTAAATGAAATTGCATGGAATATAATAAATTTCGTATATTACGAAATTTCTTTATTTATTGTTGCAACAAAGGGAAAGTGAAATTTTGTAATAAATATTTTTGAATTTTCTGCTCACAGAATTGTGAGAGTTAAATGGTTTGTTGCAAATTGTCAAAACATAAATTTGGAGTTGGGCTTACGGCTTTCCACAACATTTATTGAAATTGTCAAAAAAATTAAAACTCAATAAAAAATTTATATATAATTCTGAACAGATATCAACTGCAAATAACTAATTCAATTGCACTAAAATATCGTATTTGTTTATTATTATTTACCACAATAAATTCTCACAATTGCATTTATTTTATATCGATGAATTTCAGATCATTGAGGACAAAATGGGCATAAAAGAAGTAAACCAATTCGTCGAAATATATAAAAGATTCAATTGATTTATTACATTTACTTTAGTTATGCATGATGTTAATGCTCAACTTAGCTTAAATAAATACAAAAAAAAAAATACGCGAAAGTAAAATATTGAAATAACACCAATGAAAATGCAGTAAAATATAATAAACGCTATATATCTGGCTGCACTCTATCTTCGCTGAACATCGACAATTTGGCTCATGAAACGAAATCCGGCAGAAGGCTCTTGACAGACAACCATAGAAAAACTTTGTCTCCGCCCTATGCTTTTACTAACAGCGGTGTCTTTACACAGTATAATAAAGTATAATACATAATAATAATAATAAAGAATACATTATAAATACAACATGCAAATAATAATAACATATAAATATGATTAGCGCTAGGTAGCTCTAGATAAGCACTACGATTTGGCTGCAATCTTTCATATAGTACGTTTGACAGAACCTTATATGCGATATTTAAAAGACTGATAACGCTGTAGTTGGCGCAGTTTGCAGGATCACCTTTTTTGTGGATTGGGCAAAGCACACTTAAATTCCAATCGTTGGGCATGCATTCATTCGATTCGGCATTTTGATAGCTCTTCGCCACCAGCTTTAAACAGCTCAGCCGGTAAACCATCGGCGCCTGCAGTTTTGTTGTTTTTGAGCCGCGTTATAGCTGTTTTAAAATCATTATGATCGGGAGGCGGGACGCTTATTTCATCGTCAACGATTGAAAATTCGGGATCATCTTCGCTTTCAGTCACATTGCTACTACCGCCATTTAGTAGTTTCGAGAAGTGATCTCTCCAAATATTAAGCATGCTTTGGTTGTTAATATATTGTAAGTCCAAATATTGTATATATCTCATTTTACTCTTCTAACAAGATAAAACCAAACTTTCATTCAATGACTTAAAGAGAATTATAATTAAAAAAATGACATTACGCAAAAGTTGATCGTAGTTGTAGCTTCAAGGAATAAGAAAAATCGGGTGCGATTTCGATTTCTCGGGCACACCTTACTTAGTTATGGCAATGGATTTTAGTCCTGCTATTTTAAACTTTTTATCGTACGCTGTATGTCAATATATATATCATTTATAATTACGGGGGAATAAGTAACTCCGAAGAGACTGTGTCTTGAAGCGAATTCTACATATTAATATGTTGAAGAGTCGTGCACACCATTTCAATGACGGTCGGTTTAACGGTGCATAAAATTCGTTACCAAATCGGTGTGCTAAGAAAATTTGAAAAGTGCCGAATCATTTTACTTTGAGTTACCGAACATAATCAGCTCATACAGAAAGCTACATCGACATATAGTGCAATAAAAAAGTTGCTTCAAATAGCTGAAATATGAAACAGGAAATATGAATTATGCCGAAAAGTATTGAATGGAACTACTAAACATTGAAATAGCTAGTTAGTTTAATTCTAAATACTTCTACTCAACATATACGCCACAACAGCGAATTAGAAAATATCTAAATATAATATATATCTAAATAAGAACTTTTTCAAAGCCAACTTAAACAACATTTCACGGACGTGATCAGTAATATACACATAATGGGTAAACTAATTTATGTTCCTGATTTAGCAGACCTATTTCAGTGACATATATCAAACATAACTTGTATTCAGCACATATTATATTTAGTTTAATAGTTGTCAGTTTATGATATGGATCATCTAACATATCGGCATAAAAACCTACATTGAAAGTGGCGATTTAATGTATCTAGGTTTTTTTTTATTAATATAGCACATTTAGAACTATAAATTTTAATACATCAAGGCGTAGAATTTGAGAACTTAAAACAGAAAATCCTTTTGGTTTTTGATATTCAAAATTATTATATAAATAAAATAAATTATTATAAAGAGGGTTTTCCGAGCAGTAAACTACAACAACAAATATTTATTTTATATTATTTTAATTAATTGAATTTTTGGTTGATCATACAGTTGTTGCGAATATTTTCAAATACCCATCATCAGTGCTCTTGGAAATAATTTTGATTTTTAATTATTCGTAAATAATATTTTGAGACTGCAAGTATCAGGAATCAAACTCGTACCCTGCTAATATGAAGCTCAGAGTCAGCGCACCTTAACCAACTGACCAAAAGCCGTACTTGACTTTTATATTTGCACATTATATATTATATTTAAATTATTATATATTAAATCTAACTAAACATTCAATATTTTTTTTAACTATTTAATAAAAGTTATTTTAGCAGAAACATAATATTTTATAACGTTTGAGTAACAATAACAATAACATATTGAAATAAAAAATACAGTAAAATAAATTCAATTGAGTGAATGTTACGTATACGCCACAGGTATTCTCGCAATATGAAATGTTTGGACAGCTCTATATATACTCTATACTTGTGCTATATACGCACAAGTATGAAAAATATTAGAATTTCACTTTGAAAGGAAAACTTTTCTTCTGAATAGTTTTGTAAATGGTAGGGAAAAATTCTGAGAAAACTCTATGCAATGAAATAGAAAATACTAAATAGGATGTCAACTGTGAAAAGGATTTGCTATTGACATTTGCACAAAGGAAAGGTGCTCAAGTATATAAGAAATAAAAAATCAATTTATCGGCTGTGATTTTATTTGTTTATATACGAAATTTTTTCTATATAAATCTATGTTAGTGTTATGGGATAACTTTTGAGTTTGTACAAAGAAAAATTGAAGTTGTTTGAGAAGTACTCGAAGGTTCTAAGTGAAACTTTTAATATACTTTTAATATACTTTAGTAGTTACTAAAGAAGCACAATTGCAAATCTTATGAAAATGTTTATTTCTTTATTGAAAATAATAAAAAAATTGCTTGTATATACCTATAATTTGAAAGATAAAAGCAAAAAATGTTATTAAATATGTGTCAAAAAAATAGCTGACTAAGCAAACTGCAGCATAAAATCAAACACACTTGTCAGTGATTTTCCTTAATACTTTTTTCATATTTTCCTACCAAACAACAGTGCAAAACACAAAGGATTTTTATGAAAGTTACTTTTTATTAAATGAAGTTGTTGAGAGAATGTCATAAGTAACATAAGTGCGTGTATCTGTCGTAGATATAAAGAACTCCTAAGAAAAAACTCAAGAGGAATAAAAGTGAAAGTGTCGTTAAGTTGTTTTTGTGACATAAACAAACAACACAGAGAGAAAGTTTAACAAAATAATAATAATCAAACTGAGGATACGAAGCATAAAAAAAGATACTTTCGATTATATTTTGTTTTTAGTTTAAGTATAATATTTGCGTGTCGTTGTGCACTTGTATCTGACAATTGACATGTGTTGAATGTACTTTTATTTCGACAACGAACATTGACTTAGTCCGGTACATACACACTTTGTTTTAGATCTATAAGTACTTTTTATAAGTACTTTTCTCTTATAAGTTTGAACTAAATACCAACTCAATGAGATCCTGGGACACATATGCATTGCAATCGGTTGTTATAAGCACTTCAATGAACAACCTGACCAGCATATGTTAACACGCTACACTGTTTCAATAAGTTCTCGTTTGTAGTTTGCTATCGCAAGCCAGTTTCCAATTGTAATAAAATTGGGAAAATATGCAGTTTTATTTTTAGTTTTTCAAACTATTTTCGTCTTTTTATCTCTTAGTGTTTTGTGTTTTTTGCTTTGTTCTTTTCCATTTCTATTTTAATATTTACCACAAATTGTGCAAAACACTCGAATATCCTGTGGGGAAATACGGAATGGCTCTTGAGGGTCACCTCTTACGAAATGCGCATAAATTTGTGTTGTGACAAGTTTGCTTTATCCCTTATGGGCTTGCATGTATAATATTTGAAAATCCATTTTCTGCTCTGCTATTTTCTGCTGCTTTACGGTTTTTTGATTATTTTTCTATATTTTTCTATATTTCTCTATATTTTCCTATATTTTCTTATTTTCTTTCAGGCACTGCAGGCTTAATTTGATCCAGAGGTAGGTGTTAAAATGAATTAGAAATGTTGGTTGTGCACATGAAAAGGGATAAAAACTTCAAAAAATAATTTTGATTTGGTGTGGTATAAATTATATATAATTATGCAAGGATTATATCTAAATGTTTTTCTATTATAATTTTATACAAACATATAAGGATGGGGAAACTTTCAAAATAAAAAAGAGATTATCCCTACAAAAAGCTAACTAGAATGCAAAACTAACCTTAAGCAATAAAGAGCATTTATAGTCGAAACTTTGGGTGATACTTTTTAAGTCCCTTTTTTTTAAATTTAAATGTATTCCCTAGCATAAAATTCAACTGAGAATTTAATTGCCAAGATACTTGAGCACAAATAGTTTATTAATATAAAGTTTAACGAGATATAATTTTAGCTGTTTTAGTTATATGTATTAATACTTTTAAGAGACTAAAAGTATAAATCCTTAAAAGGATTCATAAAAAAATTATTGCCGAATTTGTGGAAACGTGGAGAAAAAAAAAATTATTAAACACTTTCTCTTTGTCGTCCAGAAGAAACAGGTTTTTTAGAAGGTATTTATTATCCGAAATTTATTATCCGAAAAGATGAAAGAACTATTATACTATCTAATTCGATGAAATGAATTTAGTCTGTATTCTTCTATCTAAGAGTATCTTGCAAGGAATGTGGTACGAAAACAGCGAAAAAATTGCAAATTCAGGTACATGAAAAGTTATCTGATGGACTGCCACAGCAACAAACCTACTACCTAACCATAATCATAATTTTTTGATCGAACACCAGAAACTTTTCATTTCCTGGATGCAGGAATAGTTAAGGGAACATGACAGTAGAAGATTTATCCAAAGTAGGTTCAATAATTTATGCACAAAAGGCTGATTTATTCAAATCAGACTCTGATATGTAAACTGTTTAGTACTGCTAAACAGAGTTCATCATAATAGTGAAAAATAACAATCGCGTAAATATGAAGTAACCAGAACCTTATAACCTGGATTAAAAACAAGTAAAAAGAAAAGAAAAGTCCGTTCTCGTACTCGTTGGCTTCAGTAAACCTTCAGATCGTGCACTTAATGGTTTGTACCAAACACGAGACAATAATATTTATTCTTAAGCAGGGTTTAAAAGCACCACTGTCAGACGTCCCTTATATAAATCTTAACTGTCGTTCGGTTAAAATATTTGCCATTCAGATTATTGCTAATTTCTGCGCTCAAAATTAATTCCATCAAAATATAGAAACATACAGATTAACACTACTCCGTAATTCTGCAGCGGCTTACATACATACTAACAATTATCAATTGCACCATCTTAATCATAACTTGAGATAACAGATACAAAACTTTCATTTCTAATAGTTAATTATTGAACTAGGTACTGTCGAATAGTGACAAACCAGTCTATATGTATACAGGCAGCTTTCAACTGGAATAAAAGTAATAAAGTGGTACATTCAGGTATATTCTAAATTGGTCTTCCATCTTTCTTCCATCTTTACCAGATTATAATAATGTTGTATAACAATGGAGTTTCAATAATTTATAAGACTTCAAAGATAGCAAATAGTAATACGACATTGTATGGCGCTGTAAGTCAGGAATGGCAACGTTCCCTCAGTTCGGGTTAATAAGATACCTAGTCATATAAAATATATATAAGATGCCTAGTCAATATATAAAACTATCATTTCCGCAATAGGTTTTCTTGTTTGTTGCTATAAGAGTCGTGTTAGCCAAATAACAATTACAAAAGCAGAAAGTGACTGGAGAATAGTACGAACAAATTATAAATGAAGGAAACTTTGGTCTAAAATACTACAAAAGAACAGATTTTCTTCCAAGTTAAAAAAAAATTAGTATGAATTTACTGACATGCAACTAAGTTACACCCAGCAAAGACCTTTAAAGTAGCGGTCAGGATAAAGTCATAAATGAAATAATTGTGTATTTGTTAATACGGAAAGTTAACTGGTTTGGAGATCTTGACCTAGTTAAAATAACAGATAAGGGAGGATTTAAGTTTTGGAAATCAGACTTGAAATTCAGTTGGCGTGGGAAAATTTTTCCAACGGTATCACAATGGACTCTTAACCTGCCCTAATATCTCTCGTGGTGGGATTGTTATTTCGTAAAGGAAATCATGAAAATAAAAGTTTTATGTATTTTTTTTTTATAAAGTGAAGACTGAGTTTGATACTAAAACTTAAAAGTATTTAAAATATATTTCATCAACTAAATTTTCTAACACTTTGATACTACATACACGCATATATGAAATATTTATTAATATACATTAAAAATTGATAATATTTTTATTTATAGTATTTTCTGGAGTAAAAAGTTAAAAATAAACATATGATATAAATAATTGTTTATATGTTTATATGTTTTTTTAAAAACAGTTATTAAACCACATTTTGTTAATAATATATTTTTTAGACTTTTACTCCCAACAGCTCATATACTGAACAATGTTATTCCAGTATTATTTGGAATTTTATACCAAGTCGTAGATATTGACATTTTATATATATTATATGTTTTTGTTTAATCTAATAACATTTTTACATATCAGTGAGATTATGCTATTTTATATGGCATTTAGTTCGCACAAGTTTCAAAACCTATTTAAAACACATTAAACTCACACTTTTATGTGAACACATTTATGAAATACAAACATAAATACAATATTGAACTCAGAATAACATATTTATATATATATACATATATATATTATATAAAAACTATATAAACATATAAATATATATTTTGTTGATGCATATTATTAAATCACATACGGCATTTATAAGTCAGGTAAGGCCACAAAAAAATGTTTTACTAGATTTTTCTACATTTGACAGGTGACATTTTTGCATAGAATCGTTATCAAAATATTAATAATATGTGTTAAAAGTTTTACATATGCCACAGATTAAAAATATTTGAATATTATTTTATTCAGAAAACAATTCGTTTCTTTTTTTTTTTTTTGTTTTTTTGGTTTAATTTTAAGAGTGCTACGTTCGCATAGATAAGGTTGACAATTTGAATATGCGACCTTTTGTGATTTTATTTTAATATCAGTCGAGTTAACATTTTGAATATGGTAATTTCAAACAACTGTGGATTTAATCGAAAACTGAATAGAGATTATAAAAATAAAAAGTAATTAAAAACAATATTATTTTGTTAGGTTTGCATAAATTAAAATTTAAATAAAATAATTTTGTATATAAACAAACTTACTTCTCCCCAGAAATTATAGTCACTTGGATCTTCACCGGAAAAATTAACATCCATCTAGCAAGATACAAAATTAAAATATATAAAACAAAGTGAAATTAAATAAAAAAATTAGCATTTAAAATAAAAACTAAAATTGAAAAAATAAGATTTAAAACTAAAGCTTTTAAGTAACTAAATAATATGTATATTTTGCTATCAATTTTCAAAAATACATCTTGCAAATTTATAAGATACAGATGAAACATATATCGGTCTAACTGATTTTTTACGATAAAGTGATGTTATGACATGAAAATATATAATTTAAAAGTTTACGTTATAAAGTAGTAGTGAATTATACGGAATTTGATGTACTATGAATAAAAAATATTTATTTAGTCTAAATTAATTTTTTACATACTTTTTATTTTAAATTTATTTAAAATTAAAATTAAGGATCACTATAAAAAAAAATCATATATATTATACACGTTTATACACTTTAAAATTTTGACTTTTAAAAAAATATGATTTATAAAAATATTTGAAATAAAAGTATGCAAATGATATGATGATA
>NC_051846.1:34313907-34324524 GCF_002237135.1 Teleopsis dalmanni
ATTGATGCTTTGGGACATAAGAGCAATTCGGGAAGAAGTTGCATTAGAAATACTTGTCACATCCAATGAACGTGTAAACTATATTAGCTGACTACAGGAACAGTTGGACTAGTTTGAGACTAGTTGTTTACTATAGTCATTGTGATATAATTGAGCAGGACTTCGTGGCATTATTTCAGTGAATTATCTCAAACCTGGACTATACTGTGCAATCTTAGACGAGCTGTACTTGGACCATAATCCAATACTTTTCATTTTAGAAAACTGTCTCGTAAACATTAAGCCACTCATATTGTCATGGAAGGCGTCGTATAGCTAAGTTAGAATGACATATTTCAATATTTGTCGTTTAGAAGTTTTCTTAAGTAATTAATCTGATTAACCACTTAATGGATATGTCATTAAAGACAATTGTTAATATAAAGATCAATAAATAACTCTCGAAAAACAACTTCATTCATTTAAAGTTATTATGTCGTATTAGGTCAGGAAATGAAAGAGGACTTATTTTTTTAAAAAAAGAAAAATGTAAGGCAGTTTTGTGTTTTTAAGGCAGTTTTAATAAACTGGAAGTCAGTATATTCTATTTTTGTTAAGCTAAACTTTCCAATACCTTTTCGTAAATGTGATGGAATACGACTATGTGGATATACCTGATAAATTAAAAAATTTTAATAGTTTCGAGCAACTAACAATGAACAATTATGTATGAACAATTATATACGACTAGTATATTATTTATAATTATTTATAATCGACAAAAATAAAATATTTGGTATTATATTAAATTTGCAAGAAAACAGCAAAAAATTTTACTCAAATAAATTAAAACCAAATAAATATTAAAATCATGAAATAAAATAAAAATAATCAAATTAAGTAAAATCAAATTTAGAAATTTAAGTAACTTAATATATATTTCTATAATGCGCAATTTTCAAATAACGATATGGAAATAAAATATCTAAAATCTCATAAAATATATAAAATATAAAAAAATTATGTGTCTAATAATTTGAAATTAAATACCAAAGAAAATAATAATAAATATTTTAGATAACATGGAAAATAAAAATAAAATAAAAATGAATGTAAAAACATACCAAGGAGTTATCAAAGATATCATTAAGTGCACCATTGTCAAGGTCCTAAAAGTTAAAAAAAAATAAGTAATAAATAATTGGATTTAAACTTAAAGAAACAATAATTAATAATTAAAATGAATGAAATAACTAAATTGATATGATGAAATAATTAATTTTATCTAAATACAAATTCTGTAGTATTAAATTTCACTAAAAAACTACAATATAAAAATTTTTTTTTTTACAAAACGTTAAATAAAGAATTTGAAGAAAAACATCAATTGTAAAATTTAAATAAAAACAAATTAATCATAATTAAAAAAAAGTAATAAACTATTAATTCTTGTTAAGGAAAGATAAATATTTTTTTGGCTATTATACTAGATACGCACAATTCGTATCTATCAAACACCTAGTTATTCAAATATGAGCAAATAGTTCGAATAATTCAACGTAAGAGCAATATTGAACTATATGAATAATTGGCGTACTTGGAATTAATACTGGATTCACACGAGAATTTTGTTTGTAATTTTAGCTGTCAATTATTGTTGCTTTTAATCCACAACAAAAATTTTTGACAGCTAAAATTACAAACAAAACTCTCGTTTGAATTCATTATAAATCCAATCACATGAGATATTGTTCAATTTGCTATATAGTTCAAATATCAAATAATTCAAATAAAATAAAAAGAAATAAATCAATATAAATTTACAAAAAAAGGCATTTTGGGTACAAAATCTTAAGTGGCACTGAACATCAAATTTTGCGGACGATTTTTGGACCTGCAAGTTAAATTGATGGAATATACAGGGTAAGGTATAATGATGAGTTATATCATTGGATGAATTAAGTCATAGGAAGACATTATTATTAAATACATGAAAAAAAACATAGAACACAAAACAGAGAAAAAAATGTTTACTAGCAAGTTACCAGGAAAGAAGAAAAAAGAATAACCACGCCGGAGATTGGTAGAATGTGTGAGTAATAAAATAAGGAGAATAAGCGTCATAATGATAAAAATCGGCGATCAAAATTTAATAGATTTTAAGCAGTAATTGTCATTATGATAAGAATGATGATAATATACGACAAGAACTCCATAAGCAATATCAAGAATTAACAAATATTACCTGAATTCGCATTACTATTATTATAATACTGGAACATTTATTTTCTTTACTGTTTAAATTACTAAAAAGTAAATAAAATTAGAGTTGTTTGTATAATAGTTTCACAATAGCATAAATATTATATATTTTACCTAATAGGCTTTATTGGTCTAATATACAGTTTTTTAAGAGTCAACAATGGCCCTTAGCAATATTCGTTTGTTTATAAGTTCATTTAAATATGTTGGATTCAGAGAGGCAGGCTTAAAAAGTTTAGTCTCTCAAATGCGAAACATTGATTTCATATTATATTTCATATTATAGTGTTTAAACCAAATAAGCCAAACCTGCAGGATACTACCGTTGCTCAATTTTTTTGTTTCTGGTTACTTAATTTTGATCTATCAAGAAACAAGACTTCTGCTTTTTTATTAGAACAAGCTTTTCAGTCACAACTTTAAGGCTTTCATACAATTTAGTTTTGTAGAGACATTATCATATAGTTTTCATATCAGCTGAAATTATGTCCACAACGCTCTCTAGTTGGTGTAAAACTGATATTGAAATAGAACCCCAAATGTTACCGAAGTTGGTTTGCCAAGAATAAAAGTCAGGACTTCACCATTATAAAGCTATATTATTAAGTTTAGAATTTATTGCTTTAATAATTTATTACTATATGATAGATTATAGTAATTATTTTATAATAATATATTTAATATTTAGAGTTTGTGAAGCAGTTTCCTCTAGCACAAAAATTGCCAAAACATTATTATGGATATTAGAAGGATTAATAAAACATTTTTTTGAACTCAAAAAAAGTTTTTAAGTTTTAAGAAAATAGTAAGTTAAATCTTAAAAAAAAAACTGCTGCTATGGATCATAAATATTCCTCATGCATCCCATAATTAATGATTAGCTAAGTTTTAATGGTATAAACATTTGCTATATGTAACACATCCGTACAGCAGTGCTGCTCTAATTACTTGCGTATATAGTAACTTTCTGTTTTTAAAGTTGAAGTGATAATTATTAAATAGCGGCTTTAATAAATGTAGAATCTTAGAGAAGCTATTCTGTTTGTATTTCAAATGTTTAAGCCAATTGAACCCCTTATCATTGGTTTTGAAAAAAATTATGCGTATATTCTGTGTTTGACGTAAATAAAACTGGATCCAACTAAGCCTATATAGTTTACTTTTTTATCATCTATATTTAATAGATTAGTTTCTAGAGAGTAATGAACTACAACAACTTAAATTCTTACTTTATTATTTTGCATTTTTGGCTGATCAGCTGTCTCGAGTATTACCAAATGCCCATCATCAGTGGTGTTACAATTATTTCTTATATTTAATTATTCGTAAATAATTTTTTGAGACTATAAGTACCAGGGATTGAACACGTGCCCTGCCAAATTGGAAGCTCAGAGTCAGAGTTCATTGGTCAACTGACCCAAAGCCGTATTTGACTTTTATGTTCGCACTTTTTTCTGGAGTTTTTTTAATTTGTTGTGAAAGTTTAATTACAAATTCACTTGCTGTGTTATATAAGAATTAAATCAGAAACCGGCTTTAAAATAATTAAATTAATTAATTATATTTTTAATTTTAATTGTTTAATTTCAATATTATTCTGATTCAAGAGGTAAAGAGATTATTATTTTTTTCACTTTTTTTACATATAAACAATAGATGCCAAACGATCTAAATAATACAGGATTTTTAATAAAGTGTGCATTCATGCAATCATTCTGTTAATTAAAATTTTTTTACAATGAAAAATATTTGAATTTCCATATGTTCCACAATAATAGCTGCAATACTCAAAGGATACTAATAACAGCAGATGCAGCATTTTGTCAACTTTCTATGTGCCAACAAAGATATTAATGGTCAATGCGAAAGTGTCCAGTTCCAGAAGTGAACATATGTGCATAAAGTACAAGTACTCGTGAACAAAAAGTGGAACGACATATTAAAATAAATTCAGAGCAAGTGAAACGTTGCCTTGAGGATATTAAAATTAACAACTAAAATAACGAATATTATGCATTTATTTTGAAAATTGCAAAACCGTATTTAACTTTAATAATGCTTTCTATACTCGTATATGGAAAAGTTTTGTGAATTTTTTCTTTTAAAATTTTCTGAAAAGCAGTAGTTGTGACAAGAGAATTACCAATTTGTGTTCACACTGAAACTATTTTATATTAAAATTCTTCTGACAAAGACAAGGATACGCACAACTAAAAAAATGTTTATTAAAAAATAGTAGCAGAATTATTTCTTCCTCTAATTACAGTGAAACTGCCTTTTCAATTAGAGAAAGAACACGGATTTTTTTTCAGTGAAAATAATATCTTTGCATACGAGATGAGAAAAATCAAAAGCACGTAATACGAAATTCACGAGCCCACAAAAAAGTAATACATCAAGCGTAGAAATCTACTACAATTAAAACTATAAAAGGAGGCTTAAAAGCAAGGATATATAACACACACATACACATACATACACACACATACGCATAGTAGCATTTGCACTCATTTTGCGTCTTTTGACAAAATTTTTACAACTTGCAACCTACATTGCAGAGCCCACATTTCTCGCAACCAAGAACAACGCAACAGTGGCATTAAAAGGATGTGTCCTTTTAGAAATTTAGTAACTCTTTTGGCTTACACGGGGTCCTTTGTTGGCTTAAGTGGTATGCGTTTAGCTTAAAATATTTGCAATTTAGTAAAAGCTGAGCTGCTTTCTAGTTCTATCTCTTTTTTGTCTTTTTGCTCTGTAAGATGTTTCGTTCTATTTACGTGTATGTTTTTGTTGTAGTTGTAGCTGTAGTTGTTATTGTTGGCTTTGTTTATTTTCTTGTTTATTAAAGTCAACAAGGAATGTTTTGCATCCTGCGTTCTAGCAGAAAATCGCTTTGAAGCAAACATGCCAGACATTCATACGCATTAGTGTGAGTTGGCTTAAGGACGTGAATGCGTCCTGTGTATCTTAAAACATTTTTGCTGTGAACAAATATGAAAGAAGTAACGACCACAAATATTTTGTAGAAAAAAAGCTCACATATTTGTGCGGCTTAGCTCCTTTTTTTTGGAGGGGTTTTGACGTGTTGTTGTTTTGTTAAACTGACAACCAAAAATGTTGAGTTTCAGTTTCCTCTGAAAGTGCTTTAGAGTTGGCATGATGAAACTAAACAATTATGTTAATAAACAAAAAGTTTTGAACTTTTTGTTGAAAGTATATTGTGGTCTTATGAAACTCTTTAGGCAAGATTACCGTAAATAAGTCAAGTAATTAGTGTTCTAATTCAATTAGAAGAGACTAAATTAAAATTTTTGCGAGTTTTGTTAATTAATTTTAAATAAATTATGAAATACTACGTCTCGTCAAATATGCCGAAAAGTTCAATGACTTTTTCTTATATATTTTAATACGAAAACGTAAGAATTGATAAGTAAATAAATTCTTTGGATTTAGAATTTTGATACTAAGAATAATTTTGAAGACTTTGAATTTTGAAGGCTTTGAAGACTCAGACAGCTTTTGTCTGCTATATATTTACATTTAAGTATTTAACAAAATTAATTGTTTTTCAGTTAAGTATTTGAACAGTAGTGAATTACAACAAAATTGTTTTTCTTACTAATTAATTTAATATTAAACTGATTTTTAATATCCATTTCAACGAAAGCAAGTAAATTCTTAATATTAACTATTGTTTTCAATATAAAGGTATTTTGAACAGTAGTAAATTACAACGACAAAAATTTGATTATTTTTTCAATAATTACTTTTAGTTTCGACAAAGATATAACTATACCCAGCGTTTGAACATTTGGCATATGTCAAGGAGTGTGTTCTTATAAGCATTTTACAAAAATGCAATTTTCGTTTAAAAATGGAAGTTACAGTTTCATAGTTAGGTTATAGTTTGGTAGTTAGTTAACCATTGCGAAACATTTAAATCAATTGGCCTGTTGTAATACCACAAGACTCTAATTAAGAAATCCCATATCAATCATCGCAAAACCATCCGCAGAGAATGTGCTTAAATAAAGTCATTTGAGTCATCTTAGATATAGAATATAAGTGATAAAAAATCTTGAAGCCATGCAAGAATAATCCAAAGATTAATCACAACTTATTTGGTTTGTTTATTTATAATTTTGTATGTATTTAAAAACCTTTCCTTCTTCTTTTCGTAAATTAATGAGGCTATCATCAACTGTGGAATATTTTTCAACACAATTTGACATGTGTTGTCACCAATATTATTAATATATGGATCTCAGAAGATTTCGTAGAAATAAAAGGTTTTGCCAAAGTGGTGGGAAACGTTAAAAAGAATTGGTGATATGTCATAAAATGTCTAAAGAATAATTGCATTTTTTTGATTCACTTGCATATAATATATATTTGATTTTTTATTGATAACATGTTGACAGTTTCTTCCCACAACTTGTGCTGTCAACAATATTATCAATCTGTTAATATTATTAACAATCGTTAACCTTATATACAATTTTATAAATATTTAAATAGCTTTTATTATTCGTGTTTTTGTATATTGATGTATCTATCGATAGTTCATTAACTATTTGGCATCACTTCTTATGATGTGTTGTCACCAATATTATGGGTTATGGGTCTTGAAAAGCTTTTAAAAAGTGAGTGATGTTTTCGAAAGTATAAAATTAACTTTAAAAATTTCGGGAATATCACCGGTGGTGGTGGACATAATATACCATATATATAAATATATGTATAGCGTGGTTTCTGTACTTGAACGGAATTAAAAACACAGAGGCTATATTTAAATTTGAAATTTATTTTTTGTGTTCTGTTTATTTCCTTAATCAGGAAACTAGAAACTTCTTCTTAGAAAATAATTTTCTAACTAAAATTTTCCCAATTTTGTATTGCCAATATATTTGAATTGTAATCTAACTTACTGTGATTATTGAGAATATCGACGGCTACATATATAATATGTGTTCAAATAAGTTTTTTTTTACTTGAATTGCATGTTGGCAGTTTTTCCACACTATATTTTTTTTGTGTTGGTAGCAATGCAAGACCTAATGGAACTTATTACATCCTTTCCATATATTTTATTCTGATTAATTTTTCCACTAACTAGTGACTAACTAAAGATTTCATTTCATTGAGATGGTTCTATGGATAAGTACATTTTTATTCCGTTAAGTGATTGCTATGTTCGAAACTACTATTATTTTAAAGGATCGTATATATATTTTAAAGGCATATAAAACTCATAGATTATTTTTTTATGTACAATAAATTTTCTGTGATAAGTTTAATGGTCTTAATCGTAGCAGATAGCAGAATAAGAGTTTTTCATTATATTCTATTTTTTTTATGTTCATAGTTTTAAATTATTTCCACACTATTTCCTTTTTAACACATACTCGTATTGAAACTTCTGAGAATTATAACAGAAGTGCTTTTCTAATGACTTTTTAAAAACCAGACAATTATGTCGACCATTTGGAAATTTTCTAAAGGTTAAAAAGTCAACACATACTTCCCTGAATTAAACTTTGTCCAGCTAAAATGAGTTAATTAAATCTCTCAGAAAAAACCAAAATTGCTTTGAATTTAAGCACGAGAGCTGAATGTGGTTTGTTGGTCTTTGGTCGGAGGTTTCATTTTTAAAAGTTGAGTTGTGAATAAAAATATTTGAAAAAAAGCTAAATAAATGCTTACTTAGCGGCGACTGTGGGCACTTTTATGAAAAACATTTAAGCACACAAAGGATGTATTTAACGGATATGTGTGTGAATTGAGAGCGTTCCACAGTGGCATTCCCGTACATATATACGACAAATTTATGATTTTAAATGGCTGTTTCGAGAGTCATTCCAGTGAAAATTCTGCAAATACTCGTACTTCAACATACACGGAGATTTGTGTGCTAAGTGGCGAGTTTGAATGCAATTCTGCATTTTTGTTGATGTATTCGGCAAGCAGCCATGGTCAGCACAGAAAAAAAATCAACTTTTATAGGTTAAATAATCTCAGTCAAAATGAGAATGCAGTTATATATAAACTTTTTATTTGGAGCAGAAATGAGCTAAACAAAGTACCACACATATATCCAATAAAAAAAAGCCAACAAAAGTAAAAAAGAATGAAAAAACAAATTATAAAAGAAATAAAAAAAATTTGCATATATTTTTCGTAATATTTTTAAACATTTTCGTAGTTTTTTGTATCTTCTTCTTTACGTTTTAATAAAACTGCAGCAACAGTTATTAAAACTGTTAGTACAGCTTTGATGTTTACAAAACCGACCGCTGACATTGTGCGAAAGGGCTTTGAAATAAATGTCATATCCAAACACAACTTGTTTTAAATACCTTTGATAATGCCCGATCGGACAAAGTCTGTGTGTATAAAAATAAATCAATGCAACTACATTGACATTAATATTCATCGTTTTGTACAGAAACATAACCAAAGCATCCTTTTTCATGTTTGTGACAATAATTTATACCATAACCACACATACAAAACATACGCAGAGAAAGAAAGAGAACTACTAATACAAAAATACATATGGATGTATATACGAGTATAAGGGCTTTCGGTATAGTACGGGTACATATGCAAAGCCGACGTGATGCGGCTGAGTTTTCCTATTTGTAATGACATTTATTCCATCATGTCACAACGGCAAACACGTTAACATACTAAAATACACCAGCAAACAGACAAATGTATACCAATAATACTACGCACATATAAAATACGGACTATGGAAAAAATATACGAAAAGCATATACGAGTAATGATAGCGGGGCCATTACAAAAGTCCATGGCTTACAGCGAAACAACAGGAAGTATGTAGGCATAGACAGGAAAACTTAACTAACGGCACGGGGTCTAACGTTAACGTGTGGATTCGTGTCGTGGCGTAATTCAACTGGATTAAATGCTGTTTACAAATGGCATTAATGTTGTATTATAGTATATACTATAACATTATACACACTCGCTCTGTCACATATATACAAATATATTAATTCATAAGTACTTTAGCTACGTGCATATGTAAGGTACGTGTTTGTAAGCCAGTTTGTCAACAGACATTTTGTAGAAAAACAACACAAATGAGTTTCACTATTTCCTATTTCACTGTTTACTGTTCGGCCTTTGTATGATGGCAGTATGTTCTCTGAAAGGACATGCCCGTATTGTCATTAGGTGTGACCATTGAGAGGCGGCTAGCAAAAGCACTTGCATTCATGCTTCAAATGCTCCATAATAGCGTGATGATGTTAATGTCATTGTATTTGCCGTTGATGCCTTTTGAGCTATTGTTTTGCACTTTTTGTAGCTCTGGTGGTTTTGTATTTAATAGTTTCGGTAATTAATGACATTGTTAGCTACATAACAATTGCCAGATGAGGGCAGGTTGCAGAAAGATATCAAACCAAATTTGGCATTTAATCGTTTGCAAGTTTAATTTCCTAATATCGAAAGCATATTAAATTGGTTGGAGCAACTCTATTGTGCAGGTCACTGACGCTATTCTTTAGTATAAAGAAATGAAGACGGAGATGGACTCAATTTTTGATATAAGAATATTTCTTTATTCTTGTATTCATCGATTTTTTATAACATAATGCTTTTAATCAAATCTTAATTAAGAAACAAACCTATTAATCAATATATTAATCAATTCTTTAATTTAGAATTCTTTATACATAATTCCTTAAATTTTTTTTCTCATGTGATCTCTTCAGAGATATATCACATGTATCCCTTTAATATATATGATATACATTTTTAAAGCATTCTTTTCACGAATCAAGCAGTTAAGCCAAGATTCTGACACTTGGAAGCGAAATTAGAACCAGAGTTAGGTGAACCAATGTCGATCGGCAATTTGACACCCTTCATACTTAGTTCAGCTAACAACTGGGAAATTGTAGATTCAGCTATTTCCTCTCTGAAGAGAGAATTGAGAGCTGCTAAACAACTTCGACGACGGTAAGAGATGGTTCTTTCAAGCAAGTGGACGGTTACTGACGTGATGATAAGACTAACGAATTGAGCTATTGCTAACGTATTACCCAACGGTGGTTCCTGAAGGAACTTTCGGTCCGGACGAAGGGAGTTTTTAGGGCGGTAGAAACTTCCCACTGACAAAACTTTCAAGCTTTTCTCCCACTCAACAAAAAAAAACCAAAAAAAACTAAGTAAAACACAATGTGGAATGCAACGCTTGGACTACGCCCGATATATAGTGTCAATATATGATTATATATAATAAATGTATTATTAATATACAATTTATACAACTTTTGTCAAATAAAAGAGTTTGCACTCCAAACCATACATGTTTATGCAGTGATCAAACAAAATCGAACGCAC
>NC_051846.1:34324624-34334154 GCF_002237135.1 Teleopsis dalmanni
TATATTCCAAAGATATCTTGAGCAGTTACTTCAAGGCGTAGAAGGTTGTGGAAATTATCTCGATGACATCATCATCTCCGCACCTACATTTCAACAACACATCAGCCGCCTAGAACAAGTACTTCGTATTTTGCAACAAAATGGTATCAGGTGCAAGCAAGAAAAATGTTTCTTTCTGCGAGATAAAATCGAATATCTCGGGCGTCAAATTAGTGCAAAAGGTATATTGCCAGATGAGTCAGGACTAAAAGCAGTAAAAAACCTGCAGCCGCCTAAAGATCTAAAGCAAGCAGAAGCATTCATGGGTAAGGTAAACTATTACCATAATTTTATACCTAATTTTTCGCAATTATTCGCGCCAATCAACATGCTGCGCCGAAAAAATGTAAAATTCACATGGGGTACAGCACAACAACAAGCATTTATAGCTCTTAAAACGCATATTCTCAATGCAGCGCAATTAGCACATTATCAGGAAGATTTACCGTTGGTTCTAGCTACAGATGCCTCCTCCTATGGCATAGGAGTCGTGCTCTAGCATACGTACTTTGACGGTACAGAAAGGCCTATTGCTTTTGCATCTAAAACTCTCGACATTCATCAACGACGATATAGTCAGATAGAGAAGGAAGGGCTAGCTATCGTTTTTGGAGTCAAGCGTTTCCATCAATATTTATACGGAAGAAGATTCACCTTGGTTACTGACCACAAACCTCTTGTTAGCATTTTTAATCCAATTCATCAGTTGCCGTCGATGACGTCACATCGTTTACAGCGATGGGCTATTATACTAATGGCTTATCAGTATGATGTTCGGTATCGTAAAACTACTGAGCATGGAAATGCCGATGCTTTATCTCGTTTACCTGTTGGTGAAGATAAAACTTTTGATCATGAAGAATCTTGTTTCAACATCAATGAACTTAACACACCTATTGACGCTGAAATAATTCGTCAGCATGCCAAAAATGACCCAATTCTTCGCCGAGTTTATTTTCTCGTTACAAACGGTTGGCCTGAAAAGCTAATGCCTCAAGATGCTGATCTTCGATCATTTTTCAATCATCGCTTTGCTTTAATACTACACAACAATTTGCTTTGCCTCCAGACGGAGTACAACCGGGTTGTCATTCCAGCCTCCCTTAAGCAGAAAATTCTTAAACTTCTTCATGATGGTCATTGGGGAGTATCGAGAATGAAACAGCTAGCTCGACAACATGTCTGGTGGACTAATATTGACAAAGACATCGCACAATTAACTGAAAATTGTGATGTGTGCAAAATTGCAAATCCTGTTCACGCACGTGAATACTTAAGCTGGCCTGAAGCTGATCGACCTTGGGAGAGAGTACATATCGACTTTGCTGGTCCATTTTGTAATTCAATGTGGCTAATTTGTGTCGACGCTTTCTCGCAATTTCCGTTCGTTGTACAACTATCTACAACAACAACGGTTGACACCGTATCAGCATTGTCTTCTATATTTTCTCTGGAAGGTATACCAGAAACCATCGTAAGTGACAATGGTCCGCAATTTACAGCTGAAGCATTCAAACATTTTTGCTCAAAACTTGGCATCAAACATATAACAACAGCGCCGTTTCATCCAGCCTCAAACGGGTTAGCCGAACGATTCGTCAGATCTTTTAAAACTGCTGTTCAGAAAAACATTGACGATGGATTGTCTCTCAAATTCGCTGTATCAAAATACCTTGCAACATATCGTGCAATGCCGAATGCTGAAGGTAAATCACCTGCGGAACTTTTACATGGAAGGCCTGTTCGTACCTTGTTGAGTCAACTGTTTGAATCGCCTAGGAAGCACCTTGAAGCTTCGAAACGGAAAATGAAATTTAGTCTAAAGCAACCCGTCTTCGCTCGAAACTACGCAAGAGGGGAAAAATGGATAAAAGGAGTTATTGTAAAACAACTTGGTAAAATGGTTTACAGAGTGAACACATCTTTTGGTTACATCAAACGTCATGTTAATCAGCTTAAAACTAGAAATAGCTCTGACCTCTCTTCACAACCAATTTTTGAATTCGCTCCAAATTTCATCAATGCCACACCGCCTTCATCTAGCCAATCAACATTAATGCCTAGTGAAGAACGTTCTACCGAAGTAGTTCAACTTCGAAAAAGTGGTCGTATTCGGAAGGATGTAATTCGATTTGAATCCGACGATTTCAGGAAAACTTAAGCCTTGTCAAAAATTAAGGGCAGAGAAAGTGTTATAATCTAGTATGTTTTGCATTAGTTTAAGCAATCTTAAATAATGAAATGTAAACAAAATTTAGTTAAAGATAAACTGTCAATCTTGTCGGTTGTATTTACTTCAAAAAGCATATTAATTAAGAACCCATGTTGCAAGAAGTGCCAAACCTTACTTACAATCCATCCATCTATAATTTTTTTATTATACTAAGTATTATTATTTGATTCATTTCTTTAATTCATTCCTCAGTTTAATTCTGCCCAGTTTATAATTTTTACTGATCTAAAATATAATTTGTTTTAATTTAATACATTTTTTAGAAAAGATTACGAAACAAACAAACTCGTTTCTGGTTTACTGCAGCTGGCACCTCACACGCATCTCGTGTTGGATGAGACACATATGCAACAAGGACAGTTAAACAGTCAAGGGGTGTTGGCTATGCAAAATATCGTACATCTTGTTAAAAATCAAGAGATCCAATGTGATTTTCAATATTATAACATGAAATATTTGGCAGATGTGCCAGTTCTAGTGTTTAGCGAAGGCAAGACCATGATTCCAGTAAGTCCTAAAATATCATATCTATATAAAATAAAATAAATATATTTTATATCTATACAGATGCATTTTAGAATTCCAATTAACACCGATAACAACACCACAGAAATAATTATGGAAACTTTAAAAGCTGCACATCATTATTTGCAACCTGATCGGCTAGATCAATTTAGACGTTTCATCACGGAAGCAAAACTCTGTGAATTTTCTATGGATCCGGAAAATATGGAAATGATACAGACAGATTATGTACAAATGCGTAAAGACAAAATTATCAATAGCAGCGATGAATTACATTCCTTGCTCACATTGTCACGCTTGCTAGCAATAGCAAGAGGGAAAAAAGTGCTCGATAAGGAATCTTGGGAATTGGCAAAGGATATGGAACATAAACGGAGAGAGCGTATAAAGGAATTACCCAAATTCAAACCTAAAGTTTAAGTACAAAATGTTTTAAATATTATTATTTATTCAAATAAAAAATCTCTTAGTTTTTATAAAATTATTATTTATTGATATTTTGTTGTTAATATTTAAGTCTAAAACTATTTAAGAAACCTGAAAAAAAGAATTATATTGAAAAAATGTTTACTATATATCCTCCTTTGTACTAAATTTAGAATGTGTGTGGCATTTGTTTTTGATGTATCCAATCACGCATGCCAACTGTGTAGAAAGTAATGCATCTTCATCATCATTGTCATAGATCTAAAAATGTAAAATATGCAAAATTATTTTTTTTTCGAACTTCAAATTTAACTTTTAAAATGCAGGATTCAAAAATAAACCCTGCAAAAAAAATATCTTTTTTAAGTTTTTTAATAACTGTATCTAACGGTAGATTTTATTAATATATAAATGTACTTAAATTTTATAAAAATACAAGATGAAAATTGTAATTACAATATTTATTTAAAAAAAAATGTTTAATTCAACTCTTAAGTTTTTAAGGCAAGAATATTTTTTTTGCGTTTTAAAAATAAAACCAAAATGTACATAGCAAAATTTAAATAATAACCATAAAATCGGTTTATTTTAATTTTATTAATTTTTTGAAAACTGTGCACGTACAATTTTTTAAATCTGATTTTTCTTTATATATTGCACAAATTAATCTACAATATTATATATACGAGTATAATTATAATGTAAATAAAGCAAAATGTAAAAAAATAGTGTTAAAACATGAATAGTTCTTTTCTTTTTTTCATATAATTAACATAGTTTAATCATTTCTTACTAAGTCTGTAGTATTCTAACGAATTTTTTTTGAAACAATTCGGACCAGCCCATAGCTTAGCCCTAAGAAAAAATTTGGCAATAGAATTATTATTACAATATGAATAATGATTTAATGACTGACTCATCAATAACAGAGTGGTGATAGACGTAGAACCAGTTAAATAAAATCTAACTACTTCAACAAAAACAATTTAATTCTTCTTCATAAAATACCTAAAAAATCGATTAAAGTTATAAATCAATAAAATTATAATAATAAAATAATTCTATACCAACAACCACCATTTAAAAATTTTATTTTCTTTGAATTTCATACTTGGTTCATTTAAGGCCTTGTGCGAGTTCGTGTAAATTAATGGTAAATTGTTTTTTACCAGAATTTCGAATAGGTAATTTCGAGTAGATAAAAATTAGGTAAATTAAATCTTTATAAGATGTTTAATAAATAAAGTTGAAGACTTTTAACCAAAAATAATAAATAAGTGCAATTAATAAATAAATATTTATATAAGCCGTGCAAAAAATCCCTAAGAAATTGTAATTTATTTTACCTCAATTTACTCGAACTAGCACACGGCCTAAAAATATGATCTGATGATTTAAATATAAATAAATAAATCTACCTAAAATCTATAAAATTTGTATAAATTTTTTTATAGAATTTTCAAATATAAAAAGAAAGTAATTATACATTATATACTATATAGCCAATGTTAAAATAGACAATTACTTCATTTTTGAAATTAAACTGCATTTTATATGAAATAATTTATAAATTCATAGTTTCATTTAATTACCTATTTCAACATCCGTGGTATCCGACAATTCATTTTAAATGAACTTTTATAAAACCGTTTTAATAATTTACATATTAATCTGAAAGAAATCGATATTAGCATATTAATATTTAGCATAATATATTTTTTAAAGAAGAATTTAAAAAATCAAATCAGAATGGATGTGCTTCATTTAACAATCAAATGATGGGGAATCCGAGAAAAACTCATCATGTGAACATATAAAATAAAGCATACATTGTGACCGAAAAGTTTTCGGAGGTTCTCATTTAAAATTCGCGCGCTGTATATTTTTCGATATTTTAAGTTTATGTAGTTTGGCAGCACTGTCCTTAATTACTATGCCAAAAATGAGCGCGATCTGTTCAGACAGTTCGTTTACGGCAGCTGTTGAAACCAGTTCACCTCAGTAGTGCGTTGCGAAAAAAACAATGGAAAAAAATATTGAACAAAGAGTTTGCATCAAATTTTGTTTTTCGAACGAAATTTCGTGTGCAGAATCGTTGCGAATGCTACAAAAGGCTTATGGGGAATCAGTTTTATCGAAAACTCAAGTTTATGAGTGGTACAAAGCCTTTCAGGACTGTCGTACGACCGTCGAAGACATGCCGCGTTCTGGACGACCTTCGACCTCTACCACCGACGAAAACATTGAAAAGGCAAAGGAAATCGTGTTCAAAAATCCTCATGTGAGTGTTAGAGAGATAGCACGAGAGCTAGGCATCGGTCGTGAGATGGCTCGTTTGATTTTGGTGGACAATTTGTGTATGCGACGTGTCAACGCCCGGCTTGTTCCGATTCACCTCAATTTGTTCAACATTATCAACGATTTTAAGGCCAAACATTCAATAAATACCATCGAACAGCCACCGTATTCACCTGATCTTGCACCGTGTGACTTTTTCCTGTTTCCCAACCTCAAATTACCACTCAGAGGAACGCGTTTTGAATCCATAGAAGACGTAAAACAGAATTCGCAGAGGGAACTCAAAGCCATACCGGAAAGCGCCTATAAAAAATCGTTTTATGATTTGGAAGAAACGTTGGATTTGTGTATCGCTTCTACATGGAGCAATTTTGAAGGAGATAAAATAAATATTTGATGAAGATTAAGAATTTTGTCGTTTTAATTTAAAACGCAAAGGAAACTTTTCGGTCACAATGTATATAAAATTAATTCTTACCTTCTTGCATACTAATACTTCTAGAAGATTTAAAGTTGTCCTTATAAGTGCTGAAAAAAAAACAAAAATTTTTTTTAAATATTATATTAAAAAATAAATTAAGTAAATATATTTATAACAATTGAAATTTTATATTAATATTTAGCATTAATAATTTTTTTAAAGAAGAATTTAAAAAATCAAATCAGAATGGATGTGCTTCATTTAACAATCAAATGATGGGGAATCCGAAAAAAACTCATCATGTGAACATATAAAATAAAGCATATATGAAATTAATTCTTACCTTCTTGCATACTAATACTTCTAGAAGATTTGAAGTTGTTATAAGTGCTGAAAAAAAAACAAAAATTTTTTTTAAATTTTATATTAAAAAATAAATTAAGTAAATAAGTTTATAACAATTAAAATTTTTACAACCAATAACAAGACATACTAATGCAGGAAAATCTCAAAAATTAGTTTCTCTTTTGTGATAAATACAAAAACTTGTTATTGATTATAAAGAATTTTTTGAAAAATCAGTACTAAATAAGCTATTTCATATATGTATCATAGCGTCGGATTGAGAGTATCATCACATAAAAATGTATAAGCAAAAAATAATTATAATACATTCTAAAAATTTACACATACCGTATAAATATAGATTAGCCAGTATTTCACCAATTGAAAATTTCGTTCACTTAAATATCAATTAGAGAACTACTCATTCTCAACATTTGCAATACGATTACGATTAGTTCATTGTACATATCCGCATTATCTGTAAAATATAAATGATATATGTTAATAAACAATTTAACAATCAAATTATTAAAAATTTTTTTTTATATATTCAGCAAGTATTTAGCGTTGGAATTAGAACAAATTCTCTTCATAGTTGCATCAAAGCGAGCTGGGTAAGTTGTCATCATATATATTTTTAAAATGCATATTAAAACTTTTTCTTAAGAAAAGTACCTACCTCTTCATAAACACTGAACTGCATTTACTGGTCTTTTGTGTGAAATTCAGTTTCGCACATAAGCTCCATAGCTGTCAATCTGAAAAAAAAAAAAAATCATTTCAATATATTACATTTATAATCATAAATCAATATATTATATTATTATAATCAAATCAGATTAGATAAGCGTTGGAATTAGAACAAATTCTCTTCATAGTTGCGTCAAAGCGAGCTGGGTAAGTTGTCATCATAAATACATTTTTGAAATATATATGTTTTATATAGTCTGGCATAGATAATCATAGACTTTCAAGTACTAAGCTATTTTATGTCAACTTTCTTTTCCAAATTACTTGCATGCTAGCACTTCGGCGTCAGTGGTAGAAATTTTCTCTATTCATTCCCAATAGGTGGTTTTAGTGAATTAAAGTTACACACTGTGGCTGGCTGTCGCAATGTCAAATAAATGTCAAAATAGCTGATTTTACTAAAATCCCCGGTCGTGCCCAAAAAATCAAAGTTATGTAAAATAAACTACTGTCATTTTGAATTTGACAAAATTCTTGCTTTCTAATGAATCATTAAGGTCTGTGCTATAAAACCTGTAATCAGTAGATATGTCTAATATCGAATAGGTTTTATAGATACGTACAATATAATATTAAATATAATTATTGTAAATCACATGGAAGATCTATCAATCCTCAAAAAGCCTAACAGAAACAAGGAAGCGGGATATAATAAAAACAGAAGACATGTCTTTACAAAAATTAGAAGACACATTTTGTTAAGTACAATATTTTTATAATAAAAAAAAAATGTATTAAATTTGGAATTCTATGTAACTCTAGCTACGTTTCGAAATTATATCGAATTAGTTACTCTAACTGTGGAATATAAAAAACCAAAATGTTACTTCAATCATAATAATATTACATGTTATTATTTAATATACGCATTATAATTCGATAGACATAAATTTAATTTTTATATTTTCTAACGACATTTCGAAGATTTAAAAAATTTGTAGTTTTTAAAAAACAAAATTTATTGAAAAACTTACTAAAAAAAACCCTCACCCCCATATTTAAAATATAGTTACTTACAAAAACTATGTTTAAAAAAAATTAATAAAATTAATTGATTTTAAACAACATAAAACATTTAAAAAAAAATAAACACATAAAAAAAACTTCATATATTAATAAATTACCTCCTAAAATGTCAGCTAAATCTGGTCATTAATTTTATAATTATTGTAACTTTCCAAAAAGCATGAATCCGAAATTGATCTGAAAAAATTATAATAAATTGATATTAGTATAATAATAAATATATTTATATTTTTATAAAATGTAGAAATTGAAAAACTTTATCAGAATGGATGTGTCTCATTTAACAATCAAATGATGGGGAATCCGAAAAAAACTCATCATGTAAATAACATACTAAAGTCTTTCAAAAAATAACTATAATATCTAATAAAATAAAATAAAAAATAACTATAATATTTAATAAAATAAAAAAAAAATAACTATAATATTTAATAAAATAAAAAAAAAAAATAACTATAATATTTAATAAAATAAAAAAAAAAAATAAATATAATATTTAATAAAAAAAATAACTATAATATTTAATAAAATAAAAAAAAAACAACAATTTATGTGCTTAACAATTAAATTTATATGGTAATAACAAAATAAAATACAAATTAACTTTTGTACAATTAGAAAATATTAATGTTAAATTAACACAGTTAATTACATTTAACTATATCGAAATATAAACTAATGCAAATGTTATGTTACTATTATTATGATACTAATCCAAATTTAATTAAAAAGATATTAATAAAATTTATAAAAAAATTAAATAGAAATGTTAAAATAATATTTATTGAAAAGTACATAAATTGTATAGATTTCGTTAATTAATTTTCACATACCTTTTATAAGCTTAACTCTGCTTATGAGTACTGTATGATCTCATAAAATTTAAAATCGTTTAATATCTGAGTCGTCATTAGATCAGTTCCTTAAAATATAGACATCATAATTCATAAAGGGGTGGGAATATTCTGAACAGTTATACACAACAGCATTTTTTTTATTAATGCGTTTATAATGTAAATATATTGCCGGTATCGATGCTTTCTGTAATAAATTAATTAAATACGTTAATCATATAATAGTTAACAAAAAAATTATTAAAATTATTTAATAATATATCAGCAAGTATTTAGCGTTGGTATAGAACAAATTCTCTTCATAGTAGCATCGAAGCGAGCTGGGTAAGTTGTCATCATATATACTTAATAGCTGATTATATCAATTTCAAATTAAATCTACGTACCTCATCCATAAATATTCAATTGAGTTTGTTGGTTGTTTATATGAAATACATCCACAGATATGTTCTGGTGCATATATATAACCTGAAAAGATTAATTAATTTAGTTAAATAATAATATATTAATGTTTATAATATAATAATCATAATAGAATCAGAATATACATTGTGACCGAAAAGTTTCCGGAAATTTTAAATAAAACGCAAAATTCTTAATCTTCATCAATATT
>NC_051846.1:34334254-34343683 GCF_002237135.1 Teleopsis dalmanni
CTTTTAATCTACGCTACGTTTGCATATGTCGCCTGCCACTAATATCTGGAGCAATAGCGAACGATTTCAATACTCGTCTTAAGTGCACTATGTTAGTATAAAAAAATAAGTTCTTACTTGGGTACAAATGTACTGTTGTTGATGTTATCCAAGGTCATTGGCAGATAATGGCTTGCTGGCAGAAGTAGTTCTAAAATTTTATATAACTTATCCGTGTATGTAGATAAATCTTTCTGCGGAAAATTATAGATATTCAAAGAAAATTTACCAATACTTTCCCCTTCCGAACGATTATATCTAAACAAAAGAAAGTTCTTTTATATTTTTATTATATATTATAAAGATTAGCTTATAACTTACACAGTGGATATTAGATGTGAAATGAGATAGTCTGCTGCTAATGAATCATTGAACAAGCACAACGTTAACATCCTGTGCAAATCTTTGAATGCATTAACAGCATCTACTATTGGATGTGGCTTTAATGCTAAAATACGCTCGTCCAACAAGGGATTACAATGACGCAATCTATGCACAACAATTGCATGTAAACGTGGTATAATCGAAGGTGGTGGATTCTGTGCATGCAACTCTGTTGCACTAATGTACTGACACTCGTCAGTATCCATTGCGGTACCATCCAAAGATGGATCTACGGACAAGAAACCGACGGCATCAATTACTGTATCTAGAATATAATCTTCAAGATCATTATATATTTTAACCATGCATGCTAAACTAGGGCGTTCAGGTATAGGGGAGTTCAACATGTATTGAACTCCAATTAGCGAACTTTTTGATTCTGTGTTAGCTATGGTCTCACTTTCCAAACACTGTCTTTTATTTGTTCCATTAACAGTATTATTATTTATACCTGTAGACGGTATATCTTCTGTTTCCATAAGTAATCCTTCATCTGTAAAAGCACGTTTTTTTGAAGTCGCATTTTCACTACTTTTTGCGTTCGCTGCGCTTTCCAAATTTTGTTTATTACAATCTGATTCATAAGTTTGGGCCCATTCATTTAAACCAGGTATTGAAACAACAAAAAGTGTACGTCTTTCTCCATGCACATTAGCATTTGATTCAAAATTGACGTTTTCACCGTTTTTCATAACAAGAGTGTCACGAAATTTTCCACATTGCAGTCTGGTGTCACCATTATCACTCTTTACTTCGTATTTTTCTAAATATATTTCTGGATCCACCATATCTTGTATCATGCCACGAAAACGCACTAAAGCATGGTTCTTGAGTTTGTGCAAAGGCGTATAGTTTAACAATGGGACTTTGGCCAAAAATGTTGGATCTTTCAATGCATCGCATAAACTGTCAGTTTCTGTGAACTCCTCCAATGTTTTTGGCAGTATTATATTTTCAGTTTCAACCGACATTTTTAAGTTAACTTAATAAAGCGATCCGCTTATATACAAACAAAATTCTCATGAAACTACTTGCAGCTTTTCGCGCTAAGATAATTTGTCGAATTTGGCAGCACTGCTATTGACTGACAGTCAATAAGCAGGGTTGCAATAATTTTTTATAAATGTTTTGATGTATAATTTTTTGGTGTCTTGAGCAAAATGTATAACACTCGAGATTAATTTATAACACCCTAGATACTTCGCCATAGAAGCAAAATTGCTTTGAATTTCACAGCTGTTTTATTTAACTTTACAGAGTGTGATTTGATTTGACAAATGTGTTTATGAAAAATTACAGTAATTTTATATGTACTCTAACAACATTCGACTGGGCAACAAAATTTGAAAGATCAAGATTAAGCCTAGATTAATTCCAGACTGACTAACCGAAAATACTATTAGTTTTATTTTCTTGCTATAGACTGCATTTGTCTCTTAGGGTTTAAATAGATTCATAATCAATTAGTTCATGATTTTTAAATCAAACTTAAGAACAGAGATCCAGAAACTTACGTTCACAATACAACGTAAATATCTCGAAAACTCTAGACATCTGTCAGTATTATAAACAAAAAATGATATATAAACTTTGTTTAAATGTAAAATTTTTATAATTTTACTTTGGGCATTTCTGTCCCTCCTCGAAACGTCGAGTAAGTTTGTTTTATCAAAGATTGCGTAATTTACGCAATGATCTTAACTCCCTCTCCAGGTATTAGAATATGTGAAAATTAAACTCAACCCTTGAAAAATCTCGACAATTGTCTGACTTGGTGTAAAACACAAATGTTTCAAGAGTTATAAATCGTCATAAACTTTATAAATGGAAGTTGTTTTCACTTCTTAACACAATTCCATTCCACACGTTAGTCATGTTATCAAGCACTCTTGTACTCTTTGAGCTTAAAAATGCTCTGAATTGACACAATCTGCTAAACGTACAAATCAAACCTTTTGGTTTGGTCCGTATTCGAGTGTTTAAAAAGTGTGTGCTTCGAGACTACATTACCTACAAGCGCAGACCTAAAGGCAAACATTATTTCAACTCCGCTAGCTATAAAAATTCTAACATCAAATAATTAGATGACATTTTGTTGTCCGTAGCGCGAAGATAATTTAAAAACTTAACATCCATCCATATGATGTTAAGTAATATATATAAATAAATGTTAGAGCTTCATGCAGAGTGCCACACAGTAGTTTGTGTAAGTAGAGTACAATGCCCTAAGTAACTTGTACCAATGTAAACGACAAAAGCTCAAAGTTACTTAAGTAACTTACTAAGTAAACAGTGGAAACAAAGTATAAGGCTGAATTAATCTTCTGTATATGACTTTTACCTTTAAATAATGGGAGTATTTTGTATAGCAACTTTTTATATTTATTAATATCATTGTTAACATTAGCTCTATTAATTTAAAATAAATGAACGATTTATATTAATACTCCACATAATTCATTTATAACAAATGCTTTTAAATTTTTTCATAAAATAATTCAAAATATCCATCATTTCCCAAAGTAGAATATTTTATAAATGGGAAGACTTGGCAACTTCCATAATAAATTTTTGTGCCATCTGACATTAAGTTTGTTTACACAAATTATTTGATTAAGTTTTGAAGGGTTTTTTCGCGGTTTTATAATGTCAACATTAATGGAACAACGGATTTGCGTTAAATTTTGTCTTACCAACGAAATTTGCTGTTCAGACACCTACAAAATGTTAAAAAAAACCTATGGAGAATCATGTATGTCCAAAACGCGAACATATGAATGGTACAAATCATTTAAAGAGGGCCGTACCGTAGCCGAGGATCTACCTCGCTCTGGGCGTCCATCCACATCAACTAACGACGAAAATGTAGAAAAAGCGAAGAAAATGGTGCTTCAAAATTGTCGTGTGAGTGAGAAAGAGATAGCTGCTGATCTTGGCATTTCCACCGGATCAGCACGTACCATTTTAACCGATGTTTTGGGTATGCGACGCGTTTCTACTCGATTTGTGCCAAAGCTGTTGACCTTCATGCAAAAGGAACAACGCAAAGCTATTGCAGAGGATATGATATTTCAATCTTCTGAAGACACGACATTCATTCAGCGAATAATAACGGGTGATAAGATGTGGGTGTATGAATATGATATTGATACAAATGAGCAATCAACGGATTGGTTGTTTGAAAGTGAGCCAATAAGCAAGAAACCACGACAAAGTCGTACAAAAGTTAGGACAATGTTGATTGTATTCTTCGATTGTCATGGTATTGTTCACTCAGAGTTTCTTCCACAAGATCAGGCGTTTGATCAAATATATTACTTGTCTGTTTTACAACGTTTGAGAGAAAATGTTCGTCTTAAACGTCCAGATTTGTGGGAAGACAATTTATGGATTCTGCATCATGATAATTGGAAATCATATATTGTACGAAATTATTTAGCTAACCACTCAGTAAATATGATCGAACAAGCACCGTATTCTCCGGATTTGACACCAAGTGATTTTTTTCTATTTCCAAAACTTAAATTGCTGCTTCGTGGTAAGCGTTTTGAGACAGTGGATGCGGTGAAAGAGAATGCACTTAAGGAGTTAAATGCCATACCCAAATTGGCTTTTGAATACTGCTTTAAACAGTGGATTAAACGATACCATTTGTGTGTGTCTCAAGAGGGAGATTATTTTGAAGACAAAATAAATACTCTAGGATAATTAGCTATTTGAGTTTTACTTACAATTGCCCACTGATTTTAAAGAAACTATAAAGATGTATATAAAATATAATTATTCCCGATATTTGTAACTAATTTTATATACAGTCAGAATATATTCTAAAAGATAATACTGAATATAAATACTTAATTGTAAACAGCTAAGCAATAACTATGAAAAGTTATGGTCTTATATTTTTTAAACTCCAACAGCACCTTACTTTTTAATAAGCCACTGTTCAAAGTATAAAATTTAATTTATATTCATTAGCTCAAACTAAGCAATAGTTTCCTAGACTTAAATCTTTCCAGTAATTCCTTCCATCTCACAACTGATCCGCTTAACAAGAGAAAGTTAATGAGGTTCTAGTAGCGACCGGATATACGTCCCAAAGCCACTTGTTAATTTTGATGACTAATTGCAGTTCACCATTCCTAAAGCGATCTACAACAATAGCAGAAAGTTACAGCTATTACCACATCTACGCGTACAACTTTCAATCGCCACTCTTTTTAGTAACCATCTTTGAGTTGTGAATACAATTAATATTATTCTCACTTTAGCAACGCTATTCTATAATCTATTGCTCTATTTTATAAAGAAGTAAGCATTTCTGCAGTTGGATATCGGTTTAACTCAGTTTTTATTACTTAAAATCACTTCTCCATTTTTGAGGCCCTATGCTCCAATGGGAGATACAGGAACTACTGATGTTGATGATTATGTCAATAATGTTTTATAACGTTATCAATGCACTAACAATTTCAGTCTCTATATCTAGTGGTATAACATAAGCCTAGCGTTCGAACATGTTTACTCGTTGTATCACAACGTTTACTCGTTGTATTAAAATGTTTACTCGTTGTATTAAAACGTTTAGTCGTATTACAACGTTTACTCGTGGTATCACAACTTTTATTCGTTGTATCGCAACGTTTATTTGTTGTGCGCAACTGCCTATCCAACCTTACTTAACCATTGTGTTTTACACTTTCAAATCTTCCCTCGAATTGTTACGAATTTCCTGTGGCCAATATTATCATCTTTAATCTTAATGTCATGCTTTTAATACTTTTAAATTTTTTTTTTTTATAATTTTGTTTAATTTTACATACATATTTATTTATATTAACATATTAAGCTCTGTAATCTGGATCATTATGTTCTTCTTCTTCATCCTCCTCGTCGTCATCATCATCTATATAATTATAATAAATTGATTTATGTATACTTTGAAAAGTGAATATCATAAATCTCTACTCACCATGATCTCGTCGTTTTTTAGTGTAAGCACGTTTTGTAGTTGCCGGTGCTTGATCTGTTTCACCATGTAATAATGCATTACGATACATAACCAATGGCTGCCATTCTTCAGCTCTGCTCGATGGCATACCAGGTGAAATTCGGCGTTCAAGAAAATTGTAAATCACTTTTCTATCTTGTTTCAAGAGTTTGTTGTTGAATTCGTTAAGAACTTCAAGAAACAGTAATCTAATTGGTGCCGCAACAGGGTCATCGGATACTTCTCCGACAGCAAAAAGTATACCGGCACGATGCACTGCAACTATGGCTTCACGATTTTTAATGGCATCAAAGCCAAATGTCAATGCAAAACGTTTAGCCAATTCCTTTAAATCCGCAAATTCATGAGAATTTCGCGAAACGCTATTATTTTCTGATTGTTGTTGTAAATCTTTGAAGATTGCAATTAAACTTAAAAGTAATGTAAGCGCAAAGTTAATTTTATTAATTTCTCTAGCTTTGCCCAAAGTTGCTTTAATGATGTCTCCATATTCATTATAACACTGCAAATGGAAAATAAAGATTTTTATTAATAATTCTGTTTTTGAAACGGGCTAACTGGTGAATTCTTAAATAATACATTTTTTTAAAAATTAGTTTCTCATACATTTTTTATTTAAACCAATATTTTGACCGTATACTATAGTCATCTTCAGGGTAATATTATGATGTTTTTATAATGTCATTTTATTATCATCTTAACTGAAGATAAAAACCATGAAGATGACTACAGAATATAGTTAAAACATTGGTGTAAATAAAATTATTTTTAAAATTTATTTTTTAAAAAAGTGTATTATTTAATAATTAACTTTTTTTTATAAAATAAGACACTTATAGGAAATCAGTCTTGAAACCATTATTTACATCAATTAAAATATTATTTATGTATACCAAAGATTTCTTACTTTAACATAATATTTGAATATACCAGCACCAGTTCTTGTTGGTATGATGTTGTATACGATAAGTTTACAGTATGAGGCAAGGAAATTGCGCTTTTTATGCAGTTCTTCGATACGCGTTTCATCTTGAACAACTATTAAATATTTTACAAAATTATATTATTTGTATTTAAAACAATTCCAAAACTATTACTAACCCTCTTGCTTTAACGAAAATACATAGTGTTGTACAAAATTATTTAAAATCAGTTGTTCATCTAATGTGGATTTATATTCTAATGTGCGAAGCGGTTCCATGTCATGCCGACATAACTGATCCGAAAATACAATTAGTAAATCACAAATCGATTGATAAGCCTAAAAATCAAATACCAACATAAGTAAAATAATTAATGATATAATATAAAAATTCTATGCTAGTTACAGCTTCTTGTATGGGTTCTGTAGGTCCATCACGTGTTAATTCGAAACACGCTGCCATATATTTATTCAAATGGGACTTTAACTCGGCGGTACTTTCTTCAAGATTGGATTTTTCACATTGATTTTCCAAGTAGTATAGACCCCAACTTATGGAATAGTAGCAAGCTTCTATGCAATACACAATTGCTTCACTAGGTATATGTACTTCTTCGCTATTCTTTGATTGAATTTCGTCCACATCTTGAAATAGTGAGTCAAACAAACTCCAAGGGTTTAAGTTGTGTGATGAAAATAATATAGATACAACTTTCAATGATATAATAACATTGTGAATTTCATCTTCATTTGGTGTGTCCGTAGCTTTAGAAATATATAAAGTTTATTAATATCAAACAGTTATTTTTTTTTATAAATAATACAAACCTGCAATAATCGTACGCCAATCGTCAATGGAATCTTTATATTTATTAACGGTTGTATCAATAATATTTGAACGCGCTACATCACAACGCGTATACGTAGCACTACCCTCTGTACATAAATATTCAAGTGTTTTAGAGCATGCTTCGAGTACCTCACGATCTGTATGCACTGACATTATGTAACTTATTTTGTCTAATAATGCTTGTAAGTTAGCCTCCTGTCGATTTGTAGTGTAAATATCTAATTCGAAATATTGTGGAACAGCAAGTAAATTTGTCAATTTCTCACTGTCTGCTTGATATTTTTCTAATAGAGGTGGCAATGTTATAATAAAATGTTCAGTTAATTTAGTTTTTTCATCCTGTATTGCTTTTAGTTCTTTTGAATTCAGTGTGACTTTACGATTGCTTGCACGCCCAACCGGTGCCTCACCAGTTGCTGATTGTTTAACACTACTGACCATTATTTCTATTAATGTAGACTCCTGTTTGTTATCTAAAACTTCTTCATTAATGCCAGGTTCCTCTAACAATAAGTCCGTCATACATTCCCAATCTTTGACCATCGGATTGCTGTCTATAAATGAATCAACCAAATAAGCACCGTGTTCATGCAGTTCAGATTCAATAAAGAACTGTACTAAATCGCGTACTAACGGTGTATTGGGTAATCGTAATTTTCCGCGTCTGGTTTTCGACTCTTCCATATCAGCAGTTAAATGAAATAGACGTACATTAAGAAATTCTGCAGCAGCTTGTGCAACGCCCCGGTGAGAAGAATACACCAGTTCGTAAACAATTTCACAATCTTTATCTGCCAGTATGTCAGGATGTATTCTAAAATATATATAATAAAAATATGAATAATTTAAATAGTTTATTCACCACCTACTTTAGTATGCTTATAACAAGTTTGACTGCATGTACAGCAACTTCAAACTCCTTGTCCAGTGTCATCGCAACAATACGATCTTTAAACTTTGAGGTGAACAACTCCAATTTGCCTTTTAACTCAATTTTATCATAAAGCGGTAATAACGCCTGTAAGCAACGTAACCGCACTTCGCCGACTTTGTCATGAAGAGTCCAACCAATGTATTTAAGATAAGAGTCATCTAAAAAGTTTTGTGGATAGTTTTCCATCCAAACCCCAATTTCCGCCATACAAATTGCACGTATGTCAGGCAACGTATCTCTAGTTTAAAGTGAAACAGTATAAGTTAAATGTCAATATGATGCAGATAATGAAATTACCTATAACGGTGCACAAAGACGGATTTAAACATGTATGTTAACATATTCTTTATTTCATCCATATTTTCTTCCAATTCAGCACGCTTTGCCATTAAGGACTCTAAACGGTCTGAAGCACGACGATCACGTGACTGAAATATAGTTTATTATAATTTTCATGTGTAAATAAAATTGCATTGCATTACCTTTACTCTCTCCGCCTCGTACTGCTTAGCCGCATTGTCAAAATTATTTGAAACTAAAAGTGCCACATCCACTAGGGCCGTCATCAACTTCATGGCTATGTTAAAAATATTTTCATTGATTTGGTTTTATTGTATTAAAATTATTAGTAGCAACAAACCTGCTAATGTTGCTGTATGACGAAAGGCTCGCACTTGAGAGTCCGACAACCCAGTTAAAAGTGATATAACATTATCCATTAAAAATTGATCATATATTATGGAGTATTGACACTGTTTTACAAGCGTTTGCACAAAATCACAAAAATTCATTTTGAACTTTTTCCATTGCAGACCCGACATTATTAAAGGATATTCACCACTTTCCTATATAACACAAGAACTTATCAGATTTTATTACATTTATATGTAGGTATGCAAGCACAACCTCATCAAACTCTTCAGTCATTTTACGTATGACAGCAGTGTGCTCCATTGGATGTTGCATGTCAGATGATATTTTTCCTTTGCAACCACTAGCGTTGATGAAAAACTGCATTAGCGAAATAAGAGCCGAATCTCTATTCTGTTTATATTGTTCTATCCAATCGTCAACAATGCTCTAAAAATGAGTTCAGTCAATAAAAATATTTCTACATATCACACAGTACACTTACGGCTATTGCTGCCTTGGAATGGCGGACTATAAAATATAAACTATTTTCATCTGTGGTAACATCGCGTTCAATATCAATTCGCTCCTGTTCCTTTTCAGCGTGTTCTTTTCGTGGCCGCTCAGCACGCTCACGTTTTTCGCCTGGTGGCTTACGT
>NC_051846.1:34343783-34350085 GCF_002237135.1 Teleopsis dalmanni
TTCTCTCAAACGTTGTAAAACAGACAAGTAATATATTTGATCAAACGCCTGATCTTGTGGAAGAAACTCTGAGTGAACAATACCATGACAATCGAAGAATATAATCAACATTGTCCTAACTTTTGTACGACTTTGTCGTGGTTTCTTGCTTATTGGCCCACTTTCAAATAACCAATCCGTTGATTGCTCATTTGTATCAATATCATATTCATACACCCACATCTTATCACCCGTTATTATTCGCTGAATGAATGTCGTGTCTTCAGAAGATTGAAATATCATATCCTCTGCAATAGCTTTGCGTTGTTCCTTTTGCATGAAGGTCAACAGCTTTGGCACAAATCGAGTAGAAACGCGTCGCATGCCCAAAACATCGGTTAAAATGGTACGTGCAGATCCGGTGGAAATGCCAAGATCAGCAGCTATCTCTTTCTCGCTCACACGACAATTTTGAAGTACCATTTTCTTCGCTTTTTCTACATTTTCGTCGTTAGTTGATGTGGACGGGCGCCCAGAGCGAGGTAGATCCTCGGCTACGGTACGGCCCTCTTTAAATGATTTGTACCATTCATATGTTCGCGTTTTGGACATACATGATTCTCCGTAGGTTTTTTTTAACATTTTGTAGGTGTCGGAACAGCAAATTTCGTTGGTAAGACAAAATTTAACGCAAATCCGTTGTTCCATTAATGTTGACATTATAAAACCGCGAAAAAACCCTTCAAAACTTAATCAAATAATTTGTGTAAACAAACTTAATGTCAGATGGCACAAAAATTTATTATGGAAGTTGCCAAGTCTTCCCATTTATAAAATATTCTACTTTGGGAAATGATGGATTTTTTCAATTATTTTATGAAAAAATTAAAAAGCATTTGTTATAAATGAATTATATAGAGTATTAATATAAATCGTTCATTTATCTTAAATTAATAGAGCTAATGTTAACAATGATATTAATAAATATAAAAAGTTACTATACAAAATACTCTCATTATTTAAAGGTAAAAGTCACATACAGAAGATTAATTCAGCCTTATACTTTGTTTCCACTGTTTACTTAGTAAGTTACTTAAGTAACTTTGAGCTTTTGTCGTTTACATTGGTACAAGTTACTTAGGGCATTGCACTCTACTTACACAAACTACTGTGTGGCACTCTGCATGAAGCTATAACATTTGTTCACATTACTTAACAGCATATGGATAGATGATAAGTTTTTAAAGTATCTTTAAGCTACAAACAACAATATGTCATCTAATTATTTGATGTTAGAATTTTTATAGATAGCGGAGTTGCAAAAATGTTTGCCTTTATGTCTCGAAGCACAGACTTTTTAAACACTCGAATACGGACCAAACCAAAAGGTTTGATTTGTACGTTTAGCAGTTTTTGTCGATTCAGAGCATTTTTTATATGTCATTTTTTGTTTATTATACTGACAGATGTCTAGAGTTTTCGAGATATTTACGTTGTATTGTGAACGTAAGTTTCTGGATCTCTGTTCTTAAGTTTGATTTGAAAATCATGAAGTAATTTATCTTGAGCCTATTTAAACCCTAAGAGACAAATGCAGTCGATAGCAAGAAAACAAAACTAGTAGTATTTTCGGTTAGTCAGTCTGGAATCAATCTAGACTTACTCTTGATCTGTCAAATTTTGTTGCCCAATCGAATGTTGTTAGAGTACATATAAAATTATTGTAATTTTTCATAAACACATATGTCAAATCAAATCACACTCTGTAAAGTTATATAAAACAGCTGTGAAATTCAAAGCAATCTTGCTTCTATGGCAAAAAATCTAGGGTGTTATAATTTAATCTCGAGTGTTATACATTTTGTCAAGATTCACCAAAATCTCAACACCAAAAAATTACACGTCAAAACATTTATAAAAAATTATTGCAACCCTGCTTATTGACTGTCAGTCAATAGCAGTGCTGCCAAATCCGACAAATTTTTATTATCTTAGCGCGAAAAGTTGCAAGTGGTTTTGTGAGGTTTTCGTTTGTATAAAAGCTAATCGCTTTATTAAGTTAACTTAAAAATGTCGGATGAAATTGAAAATATAATACTGCCAAAAACATTGGAGGAGTTCACAGAAACTGACAGTTTAAGCGATGCATTGAAAGATCCTAAATTTTTGGCCAAAGTCCCATTGTTAAACTATACGCCTTTGCACAAACTCAAGAACCATGCTTTAGTGCGTTTTCGTGGCATGATACAAGATATGGTGGATCCAGAAATATATTTAGAAAAATACGAAGTAAAGAGTGATAATGGTGACACCAGACTGCAATGTGGAAAATTTCGTGACACTCTTGTTATGAAAAACGGTGAAAACGTCAATTTTGAATCAAATGCTAATGTGCATGGAGAAAGACGCACACTTTTTGTTGTTTCAATACCTGGTCTAAATGAATGGGCCCAAACTTATGAAACAGATTGTAATAAACAAAATTTGGAAAACGCAGCGAACGCAAAAAGTAGTGAAAATGCAACTTCAAAAAAACGTGCTTTTACAGATGAAGGATTACTTATGGAAACAGAAGATATACCGTCTACAGGTACAAATGATAAAACTGTTAATGGAACAAGTAAAAGACAGTGTTTGGAAAGTGAGACCATAGCTAACACAGAATCAAAAAGTTCGCTAATTGGAGTTCAATACATGTTGAACTCCCCTATACCTGAACGCCCTAGTTTAGCATGTATGGTTAAAATATATAATGATCTTGAAGATTATATTCTAGATACAGTAATTGATGCCGTCGGTTTCTTGTCCGTAGATCCATCTTTGGATGGTACCGCAATGGATACTGACGAGTGTCAGTACATTAGTGCAACGGAGTTGCATGCACAGAATCCACCACCTTCGATTATACCACGTTTACATGCAATTGTTGTGCATAGATTGCGTCATTGTAATCCCTTGTTAGACGAGCGTATTTTAGCGTTAAAACCACATCCAATAGTAGATGCTGTTAATGCATTCAAAGATTTGCACAGGATGTTAACGTTGTGCTTGTTCAATGATTCATTAGCAGCAGACTATCTCATTTCACATCTAATATCCACTGTGTAAGTTATGAGCTAATCTTTATAAGATATAATAAAAATATAAAAGAACTTTTTTTCGTTTAGATATAATCGTTCGGAAGGTGAAAGTATTGGTAAATTTTCTTTAAATATCTATAATTTTCCGCAGAAAGATTTATCTACATACACGGATAAGTTATATAAAATTTTAGAACTACTTCTGCCAGCAAGCCATTATCTGCCAATGACCTTGGATAACATCAACAACAGTACATTTGTACCCAAGTAAGAACTTATTTTTTTATACTATGCTGATATTTGCACTTAAGACGAGTAATGAAATCGTTCGCTATTGCTCCAGATATTAGTGGCAGGCGACATATGGAAACGTAGCGTAGATTAAAAGCATGTTAATTAAGTACCCATGTTGCAAGATAGTGCCAAACCTTATTTACAATCCATCCATCTATGATTTTTTTATTATACTAAGTATTATTATTTGATTCATTTCTTTAATTCATTCCTAGTTTAATTCTGCCCAGTTTATAATTTTTACTGATCTAAAATATAATTTGTTTTAATTTAATATATTTTTTTAGAAAAGATTACGAAACAAACAAACTCGTTTCTGGTTTACTGCAGCTGGCGCCTCACACGCATCTCGTGTTGGATGAGACGCATATGCAACAAGGACAGTTAAACAGTCAAGGGGTTTTGGCTATGCAAAATATCGTACATCTTGTTAAAAATCAAGAGATCCAATGTGATTTTCAATATTATAACATGAAATATTTGGCAGATGTGCCAGTTCTAGTGTTTAGCGAAGGCAAGACCATGATTCCAGTAAGTCCTAAAATATCATATCTATATAAAATAAAATAAATATATTTTATATCTATACAGATGCATTTTAGAATTCCAATTAACACCGATAACAACACCGCAGAAATAATTATGGAAACTTTAAAAGCTGCACATCATTATTTGCAACCTGATCGTTTAGATCAATTTAGACGTTTCATCACGGAAGCAAAACTCTGTGAATTTTCTATGGATCCGGAGAATATGGAAATGATACAGACAGATTATGTACAAATGCGTAAAGACAAAATTATCAATAGCAGCGATGAATTACATTCCTTGCTCACATTGTCACGCTTGCTAGCAATAGCAAGAGGGAAAAAAGTGCTCGATAAGGAATCTTGGGAATTGGCAAAGGAAATGGAACATAAACGGAGAGAGCGTATAAAGGAATTACCCAAATTCAAACCTAAAGTTTAAGTACAAAATGTTTTAAATGTTATTATTTATTCAAATAAAAAATCTCTTAGTTTTTATAAAATTATTATTTATTGATATTTTGTTGTTAATATTTAAGTCTAAAACTATGTAAGAAACCTGAAAAAAAGAATTATATTGAAAAAATGTTTACTGTATATCCTTTGTACTAAATTTAGAATGTGTGTGGTATTTGTTTTTGATGTATCCAATCACGCATGCCAACTGTGTAGAAAGTAATGCATCTTCATCATCATTGTCATAAATCTGAAAATGTAAAATATGCAAAATAATTTTTTTTTTCAAACTTTAAATTTAAACTTTAAAAATGCAGGATTCAAAAATAATCTCTCTAATAATTATCTCTATAATTTTCAAGAAAAAAGCAGCAGCAAATTCTAAATTCTAATTCAAGTCTTTTATAGCAATAATATTATTAAACAATAATTTAGAAATTTTATTTTCTTTAAATTTCATACTTGAATCATTTAAGGCCGTGTGAGAGTTCGAGTAAATTAATGGTAAATTTTTTTTTTACCACAATTTCGAATAGGTAAATTAGATAAATTAAATTAATAAATTTGAAGACTTTTAACCGAAAATAATAAGTGCAATTAATAAATAAATATTTACATAAGGCAGTGCAAAAAATCCCTAAGAAATTGCAATTTATTTTACCTCAATTTACTTGAACTCACACACGGCTTAAGAATATGATCTGATGATTTAAATATAATTAAATAAATCTATCTAAAATCTACAAAATAGAAATCTATAAAATTTGTAAAAATTTTTTTATAGAATTTTCAAATATAAAAAGAAAGTAATTATACATTATATACTATATAGCCAATGTTAAAATAGACAATTACTTCATTTTTGAAATTAAACTGCATTTTATATGAAATAATTTATAAATTCATAGTTTCATTTAATTACCTATTTCAACATCCGTGGTATCCGACAATTCATTTTAAATGAACTTTTATAAAACCGTTTTAATAATTTACATATTAATCTAAAAGAAAAAATAAATCGATATTAATATTTAGCATTAATATATTTTTTAAAGAAGAATTTAAAAAATCAAATCAGAATGGATGTGTTTCATTTAACAAATCAAATGATGGGGAATCCGAGAAAAACTCATCATGTGAACATATAAAATAAAGCATATATGAAATTAATTCTTACCTCTTTGCATATCAATACTTTTAGAAAATTTGAAGTTGTCGTTATAAGTGCTGAAAAAAAAACAAAAATTTTTTTTAAATTTTATATTAAAAAATAAATTAAGTAAATAAGTTTATAATAATTAAAATTTTTACAACCAATAACAAGACATACTAATGCAGGAAAATCTCAAAAACTAGTTTCTCTTTTGTGATAAATACAAAAACTTGTTATTGATTATAAAGAATTTTTTGAAAAATCAGTACTAAATAAGCTATTTCATATATGTATCATAGCGTCGGATTGAGAGTATCATCACATATTTAAAAATGTATAAGCGAAAAATAATTATAATACATTCTAAAAATTTACACATACCGTATAAATATGGATTAGCCAATATTTCACCATTTGAAAATTTCGTTCACTTAAATATTAATTAGAGAATTACTCATTCTCAACATTTGCAATACGATTACGATTAGTTCATTGTACATATCCGCATTATCTGTAAAATATAAATGATATATGTTAATAAACAATTTAACAATCAAATTATTAAAAATTTTTTTTTATATATTCAGCAAGTATTTAGCGTTGGAATTAGAACAAATTCTCTTCATAGTTGCATCAAAGCGAGCTGGGTAAGTTGTCATCATATATATTTTTAAAATGCATATTAAAACTTTTTCTTAAGAAAAGTACCTACCTCTTCATAAACACTGAACTGCATTTACTGGTCTTTTGTGTGAAATTCAGTTTCGCACATAAGCTCCATAGCTGTCAATCTGAAAAAAAAAAAAATCATTT
>NC_051846.1:34350185-34353723 GCF_002237135.1 Teleopsis dalmanni
GTCATTAAAGACAGGCCAAGATATAATAATTTGTTTATGAGCTTATAAGTTAACGCTGATGAAATACACAATTACAATTGTATTTATCGGTGAAGAGGAGTGATTGCGCATATTACGATGGACCAAAGATACGCCACATAAATTTATTATTGCTGCAAAATAATCATTTAAAATGTACATAAAATTACTTGTAATTTAATCGCATTTCACATTTATTACAGGTTAACAAAATATTGAACCAATCAATTGTGAATAGACATACAACTACTAGTAACTGCTAACTGGTTACTGGTAATTTTAACGAGTAAAGATAACCGAATTGAGCCACCTGCTACACTTAAGTAGAATTAGTGAATACGTGTAGTATGGAGATTGAAAGCAATTTTATAAGATCTAAGTATTTGCAATAGAGTCGAAGTATCTTAATTTGTAGTTCTGGTCTTTATAGTATAATTTTTATTCAGCAGATTGTTCTATGACAACTAAAGTATGCATGCTGTCAAAATTACAAATTCTGTTGTAATCAATTAACAACTTCTGATTGATAAAAGAATGAGATACTTCCGAAGGTGGAAAATTAGAGTAAATGCCGAAGAAACGCAATTTATGTTCAACGAGACATAGAAATCAAACTCCAAGAAAAATGAAAACGATTAATGTGGAGTCAGTGCGGGAATACAATGTGAAGTACTTCAGACTAGCTTTTGATAGAAGTTATACTTGATCAGTAAAAAGCTCAAAAAATTGGTTTGCAATATAACTCGGAATATTTAGAAACCATAAATACAAGATAAGTTGACTATAAAAATAAAATTCTGCAACAAATTAAACCTCAAATACGTTATGGCTGTATTTCTTATGATAATGCTACTTCATCGATCAATAGAAACCATCAAACTTGTCAAATTTTTATATTAAGTCCTATATCGATATGCTCTAAAGCATATCAGAAATAACGACATACACGAATATTGGAGAGTCAAAAGTTTGTGAAGCACATTAAAGTCAGAGCACAGAGAGTGTTTGAATCTATGGTCGTTCCCACTTATTCCCATTTAGAATTTGACTCCCTTAAATCGAATGCAATGTATATTCCATTAGGAAGATATACTGAGCTTCAGTATGTCTGGGCTACTGTTGGTTGTTTGTTTGCAGTGGTAGAACACAATAATTTTCATATACCATTTCCATATAGCGATTTTTCGTCACACTCTTCGCAAAAACCCCTAATAGAATATAAACTAAGCCCATCCCGTCAAATGCAGATAATTTAATTGGTCTTTCGTCCTTACTTCTAGGGACGCATCCACGGAAGTATCAGAGCGAGGTAAACTGTCAGCTTTCTCGTTCTCTTCGATGTTCCTATGTCCCAGATGAACCCAGATGAGGGTAATGTCAGTCAATCGGTTTAACTCGTTGATTGCCTCTCTACATTCTTTTACTATTTTTGATTTTGTGTAGAAGGATTTAACGGCTTTGATTGCTGTCTGGCTGTCAATAAAAATGGCAACACTACAGTATTGGGTTGCTGTATTTCTGTAAATTCACTTGAATTATTACCATAATTATCTTCTAAAACTTTAGTACATTAGCTTTATTGAATTGTACATTGAATTTTGTTATATTGAATCATCTAAGTGATCATAGATACGTTGCTGAACAAAACTGCTTTATACTCTAATTCAGGTTTCATCAAGCAAAGATATGGTGAGTGAAGAAGAAAAGTACGACGAGTATACTTACAGTATAGTATAGTAGTAGTTTAGTAAACTATTCATTATACTGCGTTAAATTTTTTAAATTTTTCGAGAAAGAGGATATAGTTTCATTTATTTATATATCAAACGTAAAGTGGGCTCTGCTGATATCCCGATATCAATCAGTACATCCTACTATACCTAAAACCCGTAATTTAAGCCACTCCAAACTACTTAAGTGAGTTCCTAAATAAGTATTAGGTATGTATAAACATAAACTCAAGAAAAAATATTTTTTAAAAAATGTAATTTAAAAATGCTTCTCTATTATTACTATATATTATATATTCTGTTAACATTTTGTCTATGTGAGCTAAAAGACAATGCCATAATCTACTTGGCAGCTATTGTATTTTGTCTACATCGCAATGTGCAGTGTCGTCTGGTCTGGGACAAAACAAGTATTTAGATAAAAACGTAACTGCCTTTAAACAAACCAAAACAAAAGACAACAATTCTCTGTGTGCATATAATATATATATACCACTATATTATATATGAATTTCGACCATAACAAAACGTTGTGGGCAGCACCGGAAAGTTGGCGGAAATGAAACTCACTCATAACGGAAATAATGCTGCTGATTATTCGCATTATTACAGTATGGATTTTAAGAGCGCTCGAAACGTTGAAAAAACGTTTGTAGTTTTAAACTTTATTTGACAGTATTTTAACCCAATACGGAAATGTTCCACTTACATCGCTAGACTATTAAGAACTTAATATTTAATATGAAATTTTTTCATTTTGTCTTAAATAGAATTTAATATAAAAAAACTTTCCATAAAAATTAAGTAAATATCATCCTCATGTCAGATTGGATTTCGTCATCGTCTGCCAAAGCATCAGATTTTATATTGTGTTTAATGCTGAAGTAATCCTCTGTTTAAGTTTGTTTAAGCAACTTAATGCTGATTACTTTTTGTTAAATTTATTTTACCTGCTGCACAGATACTTTAACAGAATATATTTATATATATCTGCTGAAAGCACTTGCACATCATTTAGTATTCGGTACTGAGCACTGAGCGCTGAGCGCTGAGCACTGACTCAGTGAAAAGGTGTACAAATTGCTTCATTTAATCAGTTACAAGGGTGTAAAGCGCAAATTATTGCTGCCATGTTCCAGTTGCTGTACAACATGTTGCTCTGCTATTGGCATTGGTATGTCTGCTCCAGTAGTCAACAATCTGCTGCTGTCATTGATAATGCTAGCTTAAGAAATTTCAATATAATTCGTACCACCCACAATACAAGCAGCCCACAGAACTTGTACTTCTTTATCTTCGGTCGTTTGAGCAGTTGTTGGAGCTGCTGTAAGTCATTGTTAGATTTCTCTAATGAGGTAATAAACTTATGTAAGTTTTTAAGTCCTTGCTAACATTTTACACATAATAAGAGAATTTGATTTATGCGCGAAAATGTCTTCTCGTTCCGGTTCCGGTTCACGCGTACCGACTTAATTAAAGTTTGATTTTGTATCATTTGCATTGTTAATTTAAGGGCCAGAATATTATAGACCTGCTTTCAAATTGCATTTAAATTTATTGCCAAAGTTTGTATAGTCTTAGTAAAAGAATAATGAAAAGGATAAAATATATTGTAAAGTTGGTCTACTAATTAAAAGTAAGTAGTAGTGATGCTGTCACCTATGTATGTGAACAACTTTTTATATAAATGAAGATAAAGTTTTGGATGTGAATTAATTTTAAAAGTTCTAAATGAACATATCAAACCTTATACTACAATCTAAAATATTTATAATTTATCAAATAATTTT
>NC_051846.1:34353823-34372116 GCF_002237135.1 Teleopsis dalmanni
TTAAGTATATTTATTAGTATATTTATTAAAGCATATTTGGAAGTTAGCATCCAAAAAAAAAGTGATAGAGAAATCGGAGAAGGGGATTGGTAGCAACACTACAGCAATATTATTTTTCACCACAAATTGTTGAATAGGTGAGCAATAAAGTTTCATAACAAATTTGAGACCTATTCGTTTAATAAGTATTTCAAAAGTATTTTTTTTATTTATTTATTTTTTTATTCAATTACAATTTGATAAAATTTTTTAAGTGTTCCATACTGATGTCATTTGATGTCTTTTTGACAAGCGTTCCTGATACCGCTTATATAATTTTTAAACCCTTGCATTTAGCATGGTGTTACTGTCAAAGCTCTACTTAGATAGCTTAACTGTTACGTTGGTAATTAATACCTTTTAAACAAAAATTAAAAAAAAATTTTCTGACTCAAAACTCATACTACACAACGTATTGTATGCATATATATATTATCAAATGAAATAATAGATTGTATATATTCATCTTATACATAATAATCATATATAAACTGCTCTTAGATAGAATCTAATACATTAAGTGCATTAAGTGAAACGGTGCATTATATAGATTTCATACGGATCTTTCCATTTAGTGCTTTTTTGCAGCGTTTATATCTCATTGAAACACTTATATACGACTCCAGAACTAAAATAATTATAAAAAAATTAATAAATTTCTTTTACAAACATAAACTTCTGAGTTCACATAATATCGTCTGTGTCTGAGAGGTGATGATGACGTCTTATAATTGTTAGGTGTCACTTTAGAACAAAAGGAGCATATTTGCCGTTTCTACTGCTATTTGTGATTAGGATGAACTGAGAGTTATTCTGACATTTACTTAAAAAACAGAACGTTTTGTGTTCATCTAGGACCCCATGTTGGTGTATTAAGTGAATTTGCTCTTACAAAAGCTGTTTTGATTTATAAAATTTCTGATTTCATGGCAATGTTTCGTAAAAAGCCCGTATGGCAGTTCCCTTGATACACGTATATGTAAAGACTTCAGAACATACAAATTCATTTTAAAAATTAAATAATAAAACAAAGTTTTGAAAGAAGGTTATCAGTTCACAGAAAATAATTTTGTCAAAAGCCCAGATATGATTGGAGGTGGAAGAACACGGCCTTTTGACCCAAAGCGAGTCAGTGATCAGAAATTGGTTAAGAACATAACGGCGATGTATGGTACTTGATTGACCTCTAAAATCTTTACCAATAGAAGGAATCGTTATAAAGCTATGGGTTAAACTTTTGAAAGATCATCAGCTTAAGGTGCGAGATTTAATAAAATTCCTATGCAAACATGACATTCCGGTCCGAATTGTTAATGTGTTGGATCTAATATTCTGGATTTGAAGAAAACAGAAATTTGTGCGAACGTTCATGACTTTATCAGTTCTCATAAGGATAATACAACTGGTCACGCAGTTCAACAAATCATCGCTAACTTTAATTAGAATTATTGTAATCGATCAATTAACCCGATTCAGCATCTTCTCACTTCTGGTCTTACGTTTTTTGTCGAAAACAGTTTTTATCTAACAAAGTATTATGAGCTGGTGTAAAATGGCTTTTACAGACCTATCGAAAACTCAATACAGGGTTAGTGTCTATAAACTGGTGATGGTTTTTGGAATTAAAAATTGATTAATTTATTGTCATGAATAATCTAAAAGATCCTTAATTATTTGACCTTGCACTTGTCCAACTATGTTAAAGCTGTTTACTGTAGCTGCACCATGAGGTTAACGTTACCTCATATTAACTTATGCATAGATTAAGAATTAATTGCATAGATTTGTTTAATCATACAAATAAATGAAATACAAACGCATGGATCACATAGTGTCTGAAGTTTTCTTTTTGGCGTTACTCATATGTTACTAAACTTAGTACACCCCTTTTTAACAAACTTGAAGCATGCATATCTCCTAAACTAAGTGTGAAAATATATTTTCATTTCTTACCACTCTAAGTATTCTACATGATGGACGTATTAGCATAAGGTAACTAAATATGACTTTCTAGTTAGAAACTTAAAAATTTCTTATTTAGTTACATTATGCTAATACGTCCATCATGCATGGTAAGAAATGAGAATATATTTTTAACTAAATTACTCAACACTTCGTATAGTCACAGATGCATTATAAAGTGCGGTGTCACTCCGGCAGCATATGGCAACCAGCCCAGATACTTTCACAGTTGATAATGTTTTACAAGTTGTTGAACGAATACTCATTACCGTAATGCAAGGGGAAAGCTCATTAGCATTTTGCACCAAAGCAGCAAGTATCGAAGCTGCACCACAGCTTAGAGTTGATATCAGAAATGTTAATTTCACAACTGATGTTCATAACTGTTGTCGATGGGATGGGATGGGATGGGAGAAGCTACTAGGTGCAATGAATACAAGTAGCGATACTCAATCGTTAGCAACAGTTCTTTTTTTTTTTTGTGTTTGTATTTTGGAATCTTCCTATGCAAATTTTATTATTTTTCCCTTATACTATAGTTAGTGGCAACATACTTGATGAGCCGTCATGACTGTTGGGTAAATTAAGCTACATGTTGTTTTCAGTCAAGTTAATTTCTAGCCCTGCCACAAGTTGCTAACATAAACAAAAATTTAAAATTTTAATTGCAATATTTATTTGGACACTTTTTCGCTATTCTATTTATTTCATTTTATCACACTAAAGTTTAGATGTTGAGTTATTTTCAACATGGAACTTGCAACTTGCAGCTTGCAGCTTGCAACTTTTATAAAATCGCAATAAATTAAATAAATTGCCAGGCTTCTGTGTCGCCGTGTTGTACAATTATTAGCAAGTTGAGTGTCGCCTGTCAACAGAGCATGCAAATAAGCTAAGTTGCTTTGATTAATGTCCTGACAAAAGTTTTTCAACATTGGTTGCACTTGCCCTGCTGCTGCAACATTGTTATCAATTTTATGGGAAAATTAGATACAAGTTTATTGGGTACTCTATTCCTGTAGCCTGATTATGCAGCAGAGATGATTGTTTAGAAAGCGTTTATACTTATCAAAAATAAAAGATAATGTAAGAAAAAAAAAGTATAAAATGAATGTAATGAATTAGTTTTATTATTTTGAGTAAAAAGTTTTTTATATTTTAAAATTTTAAAAGTCTAAAAAGTCTATGATAGATAATGAGTTAGGTTACGATTAGAAAAAATATGCAAATTAATTCGTACCTTAGTGAGAAAATTGATTGTTCTGGATAATTAATTATTAAATGGTATTAATTTAAAATAATGTATTTAACTATATAATGATAATGCAAGTTGCAATATTAGAAGTTGGACGACCGAATTGAGAAGACGTCGGACATAATTCGCAAAAACGTGGTATTAAGATTTCTAATTGAAAATTTTACTAACACTGAAAATACTATATATTATATGTTATATACTGTTAGCACAAAGTAGATGTAGAGTGTTCCAAACTTTACATTTCGACGGAAAACCCATCTTAAGTTAAGAACTCGTCATCTAATGCAATAATGTAACTGAAAAAATCGTGCTACGCAATTAATTTGTGTTTAATTTTAATCAAATTCAGAGTGGAAATATGGTAAATTTTGTTAGAGATATAGAGCGCGATAACTTTACATACGGTGCATAGAGTGCTGGAACTCCGATTAACTCCGATGGTACTTTAAAAGTATATATTTACAATTCTTTCAAAGATAGAAAAAAAGCTTTTAAAACGAGAAAAGCTTTTGAATAGACTTCAAATGAATTATACGATTAATCTATAGGACGTTCGTCCAGTCATCAGAAGTAAGAAGCATGAATTAAAAGAAAACAAATGAAAAATAATTTGATGTTGACAAGTTAGTAGAATGTTGTTTTCACCCAGTTTGTAAATTTAAGCCATCTAAGGTACTCTTATAACCGGATTCAAAATTTAAAGTATACTAAATGCTGATTTCCAATATATACCGTGAAGTCTCAAGTATTTTCTCGAGGTTGAAAATTGTAAGCACCTTGCATTCTGTGAACCAAAAAGCCGACTTAATCATCTTATCCAATATTGCGACTCCTTAAAGAGAGTGGAGAATATCACAGAATTGAGAGGCAGATGCAGTAGAAGAGGACTTAAGAATGATTAAATTAAAATTGTGTATTTGTATATGTTTTTTAAACTTTATGTGACTCTATTTCTTCTTCCTTGTTTAATAAAAAGCAAGTTACTGTCTAAGTCATTTTTAGACTTAGACATGATTACAAGTGTTATCACAGACACTATCTATGATCACTTAAGTCACTGATCAATTAATTACTGAAATAAGTGTTCTATAAAAATGGGATAATGCAGCCCAGCATAGTTATTCTTGATAAAATATATATTGCTTTTGTTTTGTGTACTATACAGTTAAAGTTGTAGGAGCAGATACTAATAAGCAAACTTTTCAAACAAATGAAAAGTTCCTATACCAGCTGAATTCAAAATCAATTTGAAGAATACATTAGACAGTAAAAAAATTCAATTTGATTAAAAAAGTTATAGTAAGTTTTATCACACAATGATATATTCAAACCCATTCAGTAAAATTTCATTATATTTAATTATAATGAAACTAATAAGAAAAAATGATTTTGTTGGTAATGATCTTAATTTATCATTTCCATAACTGAAATATGGATATGGAAGGCTGCCACATCAATCCTTCCATATTTTCAAATAAATCAGAATTCAAATTTTTTGTACTTACTTATATTGCAGTCAACTCAATCTTATGTTACTTAGAAATTAATAAGAATGTTTTCTTACCTGAAAATAAGAAGAAAACATATTATTAATTATTATTATTAATTATTAAATATTTTATTTTTATATTTACTGATACGTGCAAAATAATATAATACGTAAATATTACATAATATAAATAATAATAAAATAAGTAATCTTGACAGCAATACTACGTATATTACTATAGTTATATGTATTATAATTTGAGGTAGGTTATAGATAACCAGTTCAGCACAGTTCAGTACTACAAAACATCCTGTTTGGAGTAATAAGTGATTGTCTTGTATAACAACATCCTGAATCAGAGCGGCTATTTAAAATTTGAATGTTTGAAATTAAGTGCAGCAAAACACTTCAAAAATGTTAAAATAATTGAATTCTCTCAATCCTTCAATTCCCCAATAATAGTAGACTATTCTCTGTTTCCTAAACTTAGAGAGACATTTTAACGACAATATTTATTATAAAAAGATAAGATCCGCAGAGCGAGTTCAAAACTATTTTTTAACAATTTATTATAAATATAATGATTTTGATTTTGATTAGTTTTGACTGGTTTGAGTGTACGTGTGAAATTGCTGGATATTTATGCGCTTAAATAAGTCAATGTAGCGGTATTGTACGTTTCTTCTCTCTATTTATTTGGTATTTGTCAACGCGTTGGGGATCATATACTCCTCAACATTTTTCTCTCAACTGCTCCTAACACCTCCTCATCACTCTAACTTATTATCAAAGCTTCTGCACCATACAGCAGAGACTTGTAGAGTGTGACTATAATTGCCAACTGAACTCAAAGTATCATCTATTAGTATCATCTAATAATAATAATTATTATAATTATTGACATATTCCATCATTACATGAAATAGAGGTAAATTAACAATTTAGTCTATTTACATAGGATTTTCACATGTCTCAGTTTTTAGCTATACCTATTGATATTCAAATGTCTGAGTTGGTTAATCAGCACCTTAACTCTATTTATCTGTGGACAGTTTTAAGTCACACTAAATTAAGTTACACAAAATACGTAAAGCTTTACGGGGCTTTATAATATGATGGATCTGATGTCTTTGTATCTGCCTGTGTTTATCAAATTTCGCTGATTTTTCCTCATCACTCTAAGTTATTATCACAGCTTCTCCACCATACAGCAGAGACTTGTAGAGTGTGACTTTAATTGCCAACTGAACTGGAAGTATCATCTATTAGCAATAATAATTATTATTATAATTATTGACATATTCTATCATTACATGAAATAGAGGTAAATTCACAATTTAGTCTATTTACATAGGATTTTCACATGTCTCAGTTTTTAGCTATACCTATATCCTAGCAAAAGTTTATTCTTCATTAAATATCTAGATCGACCTTCTAAAAGGGTAGTCCTTTATATCCCACTGGTAGAGTATACTAATGTTCCTTTTAAAAAAAAACTATTCATTTCGATTGTGATTTCAAAAAATATTTATTCAGTCTATATTTCATTTTTTCATATTTTTATTATTAATTGCAATCATATTGCTATGAACTTCTTGTGCTTTATGAAATATGAAGGCAGAACTTCGTTGACCGTGGAACGAGGTGGTTCAATTTGAAGTCTTTTGTTTTTTTTTATTATTGTTAGAACTAGCCCGTATGCTTATGTTAAAATCGCTCATATTAGTATTTTTTGGTTATAGTTAATAGAATAAATTTATCTACTAAATTTGAAGCATTTTTTGATTACAATAGTTATATTGTCCACTAATTTTATACTTTAGCTACACAATAATTTTTTTTTAAATCGAAAATATTGTTCCCTTTCAAGTTTCACAACTTATCTGTAAACCCTAATTCAATTCCATGTGTCAACCACAACTAGGTAATTTGATTTGATTTTTTATTGTACTTTTCCACATACACAAATCTTCATGTTTGGCTACCTGTCAAGTTCTCCCATTTGTTTTCCTATTGCAGACATCTATGTCATCATGATGGATGTGCACGCGTAGTTGCCGGCAGCACCTACGAAGTACGTTCCAAAACTTTCACAATTGTGCAGCAGCATTTTTTCAATTCAAAATGTTGCACCTGCTCAAAGCCAAAAATCAGTCAAACAATTTTTTGTGTACTTCGTACTTTGTTGCCTCAATGCAGTTTGTGTAACCAGAGCTGACACAGGCGAATTTCACACCAATGTACGCGAATTTCTAGTGACAACAAAATTACTTGTTTACTTCACGAGCAGAAGTTGCCGGCAGGAAGTATACAAACAATGGAGAACCAAGACTCGAAAGCAATGGAGAAACAAGACTCGAATGCAAGTAGTTACAAAATTTCCTTAACTCCCCTCCCCTCTCCGCTAACTTTTCTTTACGAAATTGATTTCTTTTGTTTGCTTTTGATGCTGGTTCCGAATTTAGAACTTTTGAACTTTTATGCCAAATATTTATGGTGAGTTCCAGCAAATATTTTGAAAGTAGTGAAAGAATGTAATATAAAACATGAGAAGAGTTGCACTTTAAATTCAATATTAAATCATTTTTTAATTTTCTGCATGTTTTTCCATTTTTTATTTTCTACACTGATTACACAATTACACACACAAACGAAAATGTTAACACTTTTGTGCTTTTATGCGTGCATTTAACGCGTGCTGGCGGCGGCCTTTTGCATATCAGCGGCAGCCTTTATTTCGATAATTAAATTATAAATTTTGTAGCACACAGCCAGGAATTTATGGTACAGGAAAATAAAAAAAAAATCATTTAACAAAATGAATTGTTTTTTTATTGTTTTCATTTTATATTAATTAGTTTTTTTTTTATTTGCCTTTTCAACTTTTAATTAATGTGTTATGCATGTGAGAATTACATTTATTGTTGTTGTTGCACATTTACACAGTGATTATCACGTCGTTTTTGCAGCGTTTTTATTGTCTCTTTCGTTCTTATCAATATTTATTGTTTTTGTAAATTGTGTGTTTTTTATTAACACTTTTAAGTTTATTTATTAATGTATGTGTGCATTAAATTTTACTGCAATTATTGAGTTTTATAACAAAAAGGCGGTCTGAAATAATTTTTTTCTTTTGTAATTTTAATTTTGCAGTAAAGCTACTTAATTATTTATTGTAAAACATAAATAAACTGTTGTTGTTGTTGTTGATTTTGTTTTATTTATGCATCGGTTTTTTCTTTATAATATATAAAAAAACCTATGCACTTCACTATTTAAAGGCAACAATATTTGCGCTTACTAAAGTCAGTAAATGACGTAGCACATGCTGCACTAACCTGAAATCCGCAAGGCAGTAGAACCCGTGGACAATCACGGGTTCTACTTAACGTAGAACCATAAATAATGAAACGAATAAATCGATAGCTGAAACGTGATACATCGCTCGAAATAGGCAAAATTGAGAAACTTTTATACAAACTCTTTGTGAATAAGTTAAGTTAATACAATCAAATATTATACAGAACATACCATAATAATAATAAAAAGATCCATCGAATGTTGCAGAAATTAAAGAATAGCACTGAAATCAAGCAATTACAAAATAATTACAATTAACAATTGGCTTATGACTTCATTGTAATATATCACTGGAACTGAATTTGTTAATAAACTCACACAGCAAATCAAAAAAACTTCAACTTCGAACATACAAGTCAAGTACGGCTTTGGATCAGTTGATTAAATAAAACTAACTCTGATCTTCAATATTTGGAGGGGATCCACCTATCTCTCCTACCACAATACCAGCACCATGCCTTTTGACTGATATAAACCTAGACTTCAAAATCAAATTCTCTCCGGAATCTTCTCCACTTTCTCCTAACAAGTGGTTTTAGGGGGTTGAAATCATATACTGTGACTCGAAATGATTTCCATCTACCACAAATATAGAGAAAAAAGCAGTAATCAATGCAGTTTGAGCTCTGGAAAATGCCGAAATCGCAAGAAAGAACATTTAAACATCCGTGTAGCAGAAATGCTATTTCATCTAGATATAATTAAAGTCGGAATATTCCTATAGTTACACAATAACGATATGGTTGATAAAGTTGAAGGCATGGATTTAAAAAAAGATATCTGATTTTAACAGAGGAGTGTCACTGATCAAAGAACTAATTGCGTTTTGGTTTTCCATGAAAATTATTTTTGATGTGTTATTTCATGTTTAAGCGGTGAGATAAAAGACATGATCCTATGTTTAATTACTATTTGAGATTTCGTGTCGGGTTAGATCGTGTTTATATGAGTAATTCACACACCTTCGATGATTTGAAGCACTGTGACAAACATTCCTCAAGTTATTTCCACCTATATGTCGATAAGGTTTTAAAAATAACTGGAAAAAAAAATCAATACTTTGGGATAGCATAAGGAGAATATTTAAGAGATGCTGTATTGTATATCTTATGACAAGTACTTAAATCACGAGTTTCGTATTGTTTATGTTTATTTTGTGGACTTACGGAATAGATAAACATGTGAAGTTCTATTACTGAAACTAGTGGTATTTACTACATGAATAAATGAATAAATCAATGAATTTTTGATTGATGATGACAGTAATGGAACTCTTCTTTCAGTTAAATCATATTCTCAGATCAATTCCAATTAGCACTCAGACCAGCATTAAAATATTGAGATTAAATGTATTCAATAAAATTGTTTAACAGACCGACCTGCTTGTATTGTAAAAGTTCAATATGTTTAATAAAACATTTCACTTAAATCAGCTCCATGAAGTTAACGCGTCTGCTTCAAAAGACTACTAGCTCATATATTCCATGAATTTGTTGTGTAGAGAATGAAAAAACAAAGTAATATTGAACATATCGTTGATGTAATATTAACTAAAATAAATTGATATTACCACCTATAGCCTCTATCTTTTTTGTTAATATAATAACTCAAACAGAGTTTATAGTAATCCCTCCTATAACACGGTACTCTTATAAAGCTTTTTCATATAACGCGATTTTAAGCCCCGTATAACACGGGCATTCCCCCATATAACGCGGGGATTTGTACAGTTCATAATTAGCTTCACGTACCTTTGCTCGTGTGTATACGGGATATACGGAAATACCCCTACAACGCGTTTTCCTATAACGCGGAACCAATCTACCGCGTTATAGAGGGATTACTGCATTCAATAAAAGTCAAAATTCATGCAATATTTTGGACTTCTTCACATTTGACAAAAATTTCACTAATGTTTGCCATCTTATTCAATTATTAAGAAAAGGAAAACAGTGCTATTTCAATCACATTATTTAAATAATAAATTTTAATGGTCAATTATTAAATTCTTAGCTTTGTTGAAAGGACAATCACTTTGTTGAAAGCACATACATATATTTAAATATTATGTTTACAAATCTCGCAGCTTAAGTAATCAAAATACGAGCTGTCCATAAATATTTTATTTTATAGTGGCAGATTATCAAAAAGCGGTTCACTTGCATTAATGTCAATTAAATTGTAATAATCATATAATTTCATCATTATATGTATCATCAATATTTAATGATATTGCATTGTGGCCGTAAAGGATAATAATTTCCGATGTTGGTGATGTAAAATGAGAAACGATGTCATTACAAATTACGATGTCATTAAAGACAGGCCAAGATATAATAATTTGTTTATGAGCTTATAAGTTAACGCTGATGAAACACACAATTACAATTGTATTTATCGGTGAAGAGGAGTGATTGCGCATATTACAATGGACCAAAGATACGCCACATAAATTTATTATTGCTGCAAAATAATCATTTAAAATGTACATAAAATTACTTGTAATTTAATCGCATTTCACATTTATTACAGGTTAACAAAATATTGAACCAATCAATTGTGAATAGAGACACACTACTAGTAACTGCTAACTGGTTACTGGTAACTTTAACGAGTAAAAAGTACCGAATTGAGCACACCTGATAACTTAAGTAGATTAGTAGTAAATACTGTGTAGAAATAGAGATTAAAGCAATTAATAAGGATCTAAATATTTCAAAATGAAGTGCAAATATACTTAAAATTATGTAGTCTTCTTTATAGTATAATTTTTATTCAGCAGATTGTCCTATGACACCTAAAGTATGCATGCTGTCAAAATTACAAATTCTGTTGTAATCAATTAACAACTTCTAATTGATAAAACAATGAGATACTTCCGAAGGTGGAACATTAGAATAAATGTCGAAGAAACGTAATCTACCGAAAAGTTTCCGGTCACAATGTACAAACGCAAAATTCTTAATCTTCATCAATATTTATTTTATCTCCTTCAAACTATCTCCATTAGAACGATACACCAAAGCAACGTTTCTTCAATCATCAAAACTTTTTTTATTGGCGCTTTCCGGTATGGCTTTGAGTTCCCTCTGCGAATTCTGTTTTTCGTCTTCTATGGATTCAAAACGCGTTCCTCTGAGTGGTAATTTGAGTTTGGGAAACAGGAAAAAGTCACACGGTGCAAGATCAGGTGAATACGGTGGCTGTTTGATGGTATTTATTGAATGTTTGGCCTTAAAATCGTTGATAATGTTGGCTCGGTGCGAGGGAGCATTATCGTCATGAAAAATCCATGAATTATCCTTCCACAATTGAGGCCGTGGTCTCACGACCGATGCCTAGCTCTCGTGCTATCTCTCTAACACTCACATGAGGATTTTGGAACACGATTTCCTTTGCCTTTTCAATGTTTTCGTCGGTGGTAGAGGTCGAAGGTCGTCCAGAACGCGGCATGTCTTCGACGGTCGTACGACCGTCCTGAAAGGCTTTGTACCACTCATAAACTTGAGTTTTCGATAAAACTGATTCCCCATAAGCCTTTTGTAGCATTCGCAACGATTCTGCACACGAAATTTCGTTCGAAACACAAAATTTGATGCAAACTCTTTGTTCAATATTTTTTTCCATTGTTTTTTCGCAACGCACTACTGAGGTGAACTGGTTTCAACAGCTGCCGTAAACGAACTGTCTGACAGATCGCGCTCATTTTTGGCATAGTAATTAAGGAAAGTGCTGCCAAACTACATAAACTTAAAATATCGAAAAATATACAGCGCGCGAATTTTAAATGAGAACTTCCGAAAACCTTTCGGTCACAATGTATGTACAACGAGACATAGAAATCAAACTCCAAGAAAAATGAAAACGATTAATGTGGAGTCAGTGCGGGAATACAATGTGAAGTACTTCAGACTAGCTTTTGATAGAAGTTATACTTGATTAGTAAAAATCTCAAAAAATTGGCTTGCAATATAACTCGGAATATTTCGAAACCATAAATACAAGATAAGTTGACTATAAAAATAAAATTCTGCAACAAATTAAACCTCAACTACGTTATGGCTGTATTTCTTATGATAATGCTACTTCATCCATCAATAGAAACCATCAAACTTGTCAAATTTTTATATTAAGTCCTATATCGATATGCTTACGCTAAAAGCTCTAAAGCATATCAAAAATAAAGACATACACGAATATTGGAGAGTCAACAGTTTGTAAAGCACATCAAAAGTCAGAGCGTAGAGAGTGTTTGAATCTATGGATGTTTCCACTTATTCCCATTTAGAATTGGACTCCCTTAAATCAAATGCAATGTATATTCCATTAGGAAGATATACTGAGCTTCAGTATGTCTGGGCTACTGTTGGTTGTTTGTTTGCAGTGGTAGAACACAATAATTTCCATATACCATAATTAGCGATTTTCCGTCACATTCTTCGCAAAAACCCCTAATAGAATATAAACTAAGCCCATCCCGTCAAATGCAGATAATTTAATTGGTCTTTCGTCTTTACTTCTAGGGATGCATCCACGGAAGTACCAGAGCGGACTGAACTGTCAGCTTTCTCGCTTATTTCGATGGTCCTATGTCCAGTAACCCAGATGAGGGTAATGTCAGTCAATCGGTTTAACTCGTTGATTGCCTCTCTACATTCTTTTACTATTTTTAATTTTGTGTAGAAGGATTTAACGGCTTCGATTGCTGTCTGGTTGTCAATAAAAATGGCAACACTACAGTATTGGGTTACTGTGTTTCCAATGTTGCTGAACAAAACTGCTTTAGACTTTAATTCAGGTTTCATCAAGCAATGATATGGTGAGTGAAGAAGAAAAGTACGACGAGTATTTTTACAGTGCAGTATATTAAGTAGTTTAGTGAACTATTCACTATACTGCGATAAATTTTTTAAATTTTTCGAGAAAGAGGATATAGTTTCATTTATTTATATATCAAACGTAAAGTGGGCTCTGCTGATATCCCGATATCAATCAGTACATCCTACTATACCTAAAACCCGTAATTTAAGCCACTCCAAACTACTTAAGTGAGTTCCTAAATAAGTATTAGGTATGTATAAACATAAACTCAAGAAAAAATATTTTTTAAAAAATGTAATTTAAAAATGCTTCTCTATTATTACTATATATTATATATTCTGTTAACATTTTGTCTATGTGAGCTAAAAGACAATGCCATAATCTACTTGGCAGCTATTGTATTTTGTCTACATCGCAATGTGCAGTGTCGTCTGGTCTGGGACAAAACAAGTATTTAGATAAAAACGTAACTGCCTTTAAACAAACCAAAACAAAAGACAACAATTCTCTGTGTGCATATAATATATATATACCACTATATTATATATGAATTTCGACCATAACAAAACGTTGTGGGCAGCACCGGAAAGTTGGCGGAAATGAAACTCACTCATAACGGAAATAATGCTGCTGATTATTCGCATTATTACAGTATGGATTTTAAGAGCGCTCGAAACGTTGAAAAAACGTTTGTAGTTTTAAACTTTATTTGACAGTATTTTAACCCAATACGGAAATGTTCCACTTACATCGCTAGACTATTAAGAACTTAATATTTAATATGAAATTTTTTCATTTTGTCTTAAATAGAATTTAATATAAAAAAACTTTCCATAAAAATTAAGTAAATATCATCCTCATGTCAGATTGGATTTCGTCATCGTCTGCCAAAGCATCAGATTTTATATTGTGTTTAATGCTGAAGTAATCCTCTGTTTAAGTTTGTTTAAGCAACTTAATGCTGATTACTTTTTGTTAAATTTATTTTACCTGCTGCACAGATACTTTAACAGAATATATTTATATATATCTGCTGAAAGCACTTGCACATCATTTAGTATTCGGTACTGAGCACTGAGCGCTGAGCGCTGAGCACTGACTCAGTGAAAAGGTGTACAAATTGCTTCATTTAATCAGTTACAAGGGTGTAAAGCGCAAATTATTGCTGCCATGTTCCAGTTGCTGTACAACATGTTGCTCTGCTATTGGCATTGGTATGTCTGCTCCAGTAGTCAACAATCTGCTGCTGTCATTGATAATGCTAGCTTAAGAAATTTCAATATAATTCGTACCACCCACAATACAAGCAGCCCACAGAACTTGTACTTCTTTATCTTCGGTCGTTTGAGCAGTTGTTGGAGCTGCTGTAAGTCATTGTTAGATTTCTCTAATGAGGTAATAAACTTATGTAAGTTTTTAAGTCCTTGCTAACATTTTACACATAATAAGAGAATTTGATTTATGCGCGAAAATGTCTTCTCGTTCCGGTTCCGGTTCACGCGTACCGACTTAATTAAAGTTTGATTTTGTATCATTTGCATTGTTAATTTAAGGGCCAGAATATTATAGACCTGCTTTCAAATTGCATTTAAATTTATTGCCAAAGTTTGTATAGTCTTAGTAAAAGAATAATGAAAAGGATAAAATATATTGTAAAGTTGGTCTACTAATTAAAAGTAAGTAGTAGTGATGCTGTCACCTATGTATGTGAACAACTTTTTATATAAATGAAGATAAAGTTTTGGATGTGAATTAATTTTAAAAGTTCTAAATGAACATATCAAACCTTATACTACAATCTAAAATATTTATAATTTATCAAATAATTTTATATATAAGCTTTAAATAGGATTGAAGTAATAACTACAATAAATTGAAACGAGTGAAAACTCCTCAATATCATTTATTAAATTATTATAAATAAATCGGATATTGAAGAGATTCTAATGGCTTAGTGGATTTTCTTTCTTGCTAATAGACATTGATGATTGAAATCAAAAATCAATTTAAAATACTTAAATTTTAACAAATTCTATTCGATGGATAATTTCGCACTCTTCACATTCTGTACATAGCAAACAAATTTCAATAGTATATAAAATGAAATATATAGATGATATATAAGAACAGATAGTTGCAAATTTAGTATTTTTTGTATCTTAAACATATCAAGACAATACTTGGATAAACGCACCATTGGAAAGATTCGCTAGTACTAAAGTTAGAGTTTGTATACAATTTCCTCCTTGGTGAAAAGCGAGCACTACCTAACATCTCTATCATCTCTCTTTGGTGTCATAGCAACCAAGTGAGGAACACAACGCTACATCGAGTGAAGGTATATAAATATAGTCAATCACCCACATCACGAGAATCCCATTAAGAAGTCAATGTCAGTTGGGATAATCGAAGCTACGGGCTCTGACTCACATGACACCAGATACACACAATCCGGTTAAATTGTTCTATTAAGTAAACTGTTAGTAATTTCATCTTTATGGTGATGAATATGTGTATATCTTTGTAGGAAAATAGTGAAACATAGAATTGTTTCACTTGATCTAACATGATATGTCATAACAGTTACAATCGCTAATAGAGAAAAACACTAGGCAGAACTGAAGTGCAGCTGACAGCTGGTTTTAGTTAGATCACTGTATGATATGAATTGTTTGAATTGTTATCAAATCATTGTGAAAAGAATGCACTTTAGAAGAGGTAGTCTCAAAATATGATTAAGCAGCATTGGGAGTTTTCAAAAATAGTTCGCTTAAGTGTTTTGATTCTCCATAATTGGGCAATATCAATCGCATCCGAACCACCATCTGTATGAGTTATATGACAGCATTGGGAACATTTAGCGAACTAACATTAAGTTGCAGATTTAGCAAATAAGGTGTTTGAAGCGACAGTTGATTAAGAAAACATAGAAGAGGACTGTATCTTCCTGTTCGTTGACTTTTTTAACGAAATATGTTTTTGCTGTGAAAATCACTTCATCATTGAAGCCAACTCTCATTCATTTGTGTATTATTTATGTGTAAATGGATGGTGACAAGATCTAAAGACCAAGTTCTGCATAAAATCTTTGGGTTGTTAACAAGTTGGCGACAATGCTTGCATCCGAATGGTCTACGACCTTTACGAGCTTTATAACTGTATTGATGTCAGCAGCTTTGATGTCTTGCTTATGTCTTGAGAATACTCCAGCGAAAAAGATGTTTGAAGCGGTAGAGGTAAATGGTGTAGAGGTAAACTATGTCTTGACTGGAGTGATTAAGGCTGAGAGAGCATTAACCGCACTTGATGTACGAGAATATAGAAGACACGAACGCAGCAGAGGCGCTTGAAATGTGGTACGCTGCGTTAAGCCAAAAACCCGTAAGGAACTGTTATGGCTAATGAGGTAAGTAAATTAGTGAGTCTTAAACCATAATACTATTTATAATAAATACATGCCGAAAGCAATTTAGTTGGGGGAAGAGGGTGTAGAGGTAAATCATGTCTTCAGTGGAGCGATCAAGGTTGAGAGAGCACTAACCGCACTTGATGTAAGAGGCTAGAGAAAGCATGAACGCTGCAGAGGCGTTGAAAAGTGGTATACTAGGTTAAGCCAAAAACGTGTGAGGGACTGTTATGGTTAATGAGGTTAATATATAGGTGGGTCTTAAACTATAATTATATTTACAATAATTACGTAGCAAAACCAATTTTTGTTAGTTTATCTAGAGTTTTATTATCAACATTTTTAAATATCAGTAAGTATTGCGCAAATCACTTTTCGAATTCAGCTCGATAATAGCTGCAACAAAATCACAAAAAGTGTCAAGCTTTTAAAACAATAATCCTTGAGTTCAAATATATATAGAGACTTAATAAATATAGAGTGTAAAACAACATTTAATAACATGAATTTTAGCTTAAGCTATGATATTTAAAGATAATGTTTAAATTTTTAAAATTATTAAATTAGATTGTGTAATTTTTTTTTAAATCTTTTTCAATTAAAATTTTTAATGCGATAAAAAAAAATTTACTACAAAAGAGAAAAACTCTAATTAATTTATTTTTTTTATGTTGAAGTCGTTACTTCTTTTCAAACATGCTTAACTAATTATTTTACAGAAAATCACCCCAATGCACTTACTTCGCGCTTTGTCTATGCAAGTTCACGTCTGACAGCATCGCAATTAACTTTAGCAGCTCGGTAGGATTCAATTTACTGTACACACTTCAGAGCCGTGAACACGTTACGCTGCATTGACTTAACACAGTTGCGATGCGATGCGATGCGATTATTGTGTGTGCGTTTATGCGATGCTAAAACACAAGTCAGCATTAAAGAAATTTACTACTAAATATGCTATTACAACAAAAACCACCAATACTACTACAACAATAACTACTACAACAATAATAACAGCAACAGCTACAGCAACTATGACTATTGCTATGGAACAGCGTGAACATACCCACAACGCAAACGCAATCGCTTCAGTTAACAAAACAGCGAAAGGTGTTTGTAAAATTTTGAATTTATGAGGTGTTGCCATACCTAAGCGAAAATTTCTTTAACGTTGGCCTTTGCATAAGAGTCGGGTGTTATATTTGTTATAAATTTGTTTTTTTTCTCTCTGCTCATATACATTTCTTTTCCTTCTTCCTTCATACAGTTCTCCTATTTTGCGCATTGTGCACTTAAGTTGAAGTGTGCAGCCGTGCGTAATACACCAAACATGCACGAGTGCTAAAAACTGCAATCGTACGTATCGTATGTATATGCGAGTGTGGGGAGTTTATAGCATTACACTTGTTTTTGTGGGTGTGGGTGTGGGTGTGGGTGTGGGTGTGGGTGTGGGAATGGCTTACAAAGCACTACTTAGCGTAGCATAAGTATCAACTATGATTGTTGTTGTTGTTAGCGTAAGTTTTTTTTGTACAAAGAAGTTGCTTTGTTGTTGGCATTGTTCTTGTTGTTGTTTTTGTTGGCAAGAGTTTACTTGTTAAATGCAGGTAATATAAGCAGTGTTGCATGTTGCATGTTGTTGGCATATTGCTGCAATTGAAGTTAATTATAAGCGTCAGCTCGTGCATGTTTCTTATGATAGTAATTTGTAGTTGTGTGTATGTGTATGTTTGCCATCGCGTAAATGTGTATGTGTATGTGTAAGTGTTCTTCGTGCCATTATAAGTGGTGTTGCTGCAAATGCTTTTGCTTACTCTCATTTAAATCTGTGAAGGCTTTTCCAAGCGGATATAAACATTTTGCTATATGGCGCACAAAATAATGTCTAAAAATATTTCAAGACTTCCGCGACTTTTGTGTAGCGTTAAGCTTTGCACTAAATACACTAACTGCACTAA
>NC_051846.1:34376389-34381686 GCF_002237135.1 Teleopsis dalmanni
GCGTTCATATGATCTTGAAAGAGAAAATATAAAGCTGATTTTCAACATTTACCATGGGGCAAATATCATACAGCGTCCATATGATTTTGAAAGAGAAAAAGTGAAGTTGATCTTTAACATTCACCGTTGAGCTTTCATAGGGTTTTGAAAGAGAAAAAGTGAAGCTGATCGTCAACATTTACTGTGGAACAGAAATTATACTGTGTCCATATGATTTTGAAAGAGGAAACGTTTTTGCTAAAAAACATGTGCAGATCGTCTTCAATATATATCGGTATTATACACAGTTTGTATAATCTTGTTAGAGGAAAGGTGTAGTTTTTCTTCAATATTTACGACAATATTGGTTCCATGTAAGATCCATAGTTTTTAAACATGATAACCTACTGTGAAAGCTTAACAGAATGGTGTGTTTAATATACGTGTCACTATAGTGCGCCTATAAATGCTACCACAAGAATTCCAAAAAATACCTCCGGTACAAATTGAAGTAAAACGTTTGAATATAGTTTCTTTATAGAAACGGAGCAAGATTTATCTAACAAATCTGCGGTTAGTTGAGTCGCAGAATTACCACTAGTTATTCTAGCCGCTCAATTTTCGATTTTGTTGGAAATGTATAAATTTGTTTGTTTTTTTCCAGTGTAATAAATTTAATATCAAATATTTTTTTGGTGGATTTGTAGTTAGGTCCGAGGGAATGTGGAATATTTGGAATTGTATGTAACATATATCAATATATCATTCATTGATTTCGATATAGACTATATATCAAGTGTACAATAATACAGTTAATGTTGTCTAGAAAACAAACGGGCAGTTTTTAAGCACAGGAATTTCGATAGTACCAAATGAAGCTACACGTATACAGTTTCTTAATTATGAGAAACCGAGGCTTAAGAACTTGAGAACTTATTTCTCTCAATTTTTTTATTTAAAAATAAGACAGCTAATCAACTTCAAACCTCTCCAGTTCAATAATTGGGTAGTTTTCCGATTGACATATACAACATATACAAATAACATATCGGTTATTTGTAAGATTTAATTATCTAAAATTATGGGTTATAAGTTTAGAAAAATAACAAATTGTTTTTATTGAGTTAAATGATTAACAAAAATGAAGTAGTGAAGTGGTTCAGGATTTCTCTAATACTTGATTAATTTATTGAAAGAGGGAGTATGTTCATAAAATCCGTAAGTACTATGAACACGGAAAAGTATATTGTTTTTAAAAAATTTATCTTAGTTATCTGGATTTTCATGATAATTTTATTGTGTTTATCTATCAAATGTGCCATTTTAGAAATGATAATTGGTTGGTTGATTCAACACCATTCTTCTGTCACATCCTCGTTACCAACTGTTTGTCTTATTGTCTATGAAATGCAGTCTGTGTGGTATGCAGATCTGAGGTCAATTATTGTTTAGTCTGATGAAGTGATAAACAATAATCCAGTCAAGGCGTAAAGAAAGGTTTCGAAAATACCTCGAGTTAGGAAAGAGTAAAATTGCTTAAGTGCACTGGCTCAAACAGCTTCAACATAAATAAGAGCCTTTGAAGTCTCTGGTGTTGATTCAATTAGCTAATAAACATAACTTTGTATTTCAGATTTTGCAGGGTACGAATTTAAATCTCCATACTTGCAGTCTAATAAATTATTTACAAATAATTAAACGCAAGAAATATTTTCAAAGAACACCGTTAATGGATAATGGTCAGTCAAAAATACAATTAAATAAAAACTAAAATTTTGCTGTTGTAATTTGCAATTTCTCAATTCCTGAATACAAATGTTATTACTAAAAATTTTAAAACAAATTTAAATTCCTCTAATACACTCCTTTTTCATTTTTTTCGATTGTAATTAAAATTTTTTTTTTTAATTATTATATATTTAGCACTGTAGTATACTGAATTAATTATAATTTATGTTATGTTTTTTTAAATTTCTCGAATGTATTTAAATTTTTTTTTTATTTTTTAATTGTTATATATTTAGCACTGAAGTATATTAAAAATAATTATAATTTATGTTATATGTTTTTTTAAATTTTTATTTTGTGTGGTTACTTTTTTTCTTTCTATTTTAATGACATTTTATGACTATGATAGCATATATACCCGTAACTAATTATTATGGCATTTAAATCGTATCTGCTACCGCTTTATCCTTTTCTACTTCCTTCCATGCCATATTGGATAACTTGCATAACAGTAATTTCGGTATTATCGTAAATTTCCTGCTTGGATAAGTGGTGTTTTAAGTAAAAATTGGAAATTGCATGAAATTATTCAACACGCCACCAAGCGAATAACCAAAATATTAATAACAACAACAACAATACTAGTTGCAATAGCAGCAGTGGGAACGCTGCCACGGAATGGTTCACACAAATACAAACATTAAAATTTTAATGCTGAGCATGAAAATTGCTATGCAGCAAATACGAATCGTTGAAGGTTGAGTTTTCCTTTGAACTTTGCAAATTGCTTTATGTACTTTAAAAAAAAAATTAAAATAAAAAAATACAAAAAAACCAAAAAAACAGAAATGAAAAATATAAAAAAACATTATTCCAAAAAAAATGTTAAAAATCGCAGGTAAGAATAGCTGAAATGCAGTAATTACAAGTGCTACTGCGATTGTTGTGTGGAAAAGTAGTTGCACTTTAAATATAAACACGGAAAAGGAGCAAAAAAAATACGAGTAAAGTAGTTAAATGGAGCCTCTCCTGAGGGTTGAGAAAGGGGCGAAGGAATCATTTGGTTTTACCGCAAAATAACCGAAAAAAATTAATTTTCAATTATTTTCTATGAGGAATTCTAATTGTGGTGTCAATTAGGAACTCAATATTTAGAGTTAACGGAAACTCTGCTCTGAAATGGAAATGCAGTTTTGTTCAGTGAGTAGTTTTTATTTAGAGTTCTTGTTATTTTTAAATGCCGTAATTATAAGTTAGAGTGTTGCACTGCAAATTGGAAATGCACTTCACTTAATTGTTGATAATAACAGCAACGATTTGCTTAACGAGAAATTATATAAAATCGTGTAAATTTTTTCATCAAGAAGCTTCTCAATTAAAGAAATTCCAGTAAAGTTGTGGAAAAATTATATAAAAAGAAATGTTTGTAGTGTTCAATATTCAAATGAGAGACATAAGATTTAAGTAAAACATACAAGTATCTCTTTAAAGGAAATAAAATTTTTTAAAAATTTTTACTGTTGGTCATCTAATACCAATTACATCTGAATGTAAGTCATTCAATGTTGTATTGTCAAAATTTTCTGACATTTTGACATTTGTCTGAGTAACTAATAAGCACCAAAAAAAGAGTTCATGTTCAGCTTTGTTTAAAATTTGGTTAAATTTATCTACACTTTTTCTTGATAATTCGATTTCATGGTAATGACAGATTGTTGCATGATTAAGTTCAAGGAACAACCACATTCACTCTATTAGGTAAATTTGAAACCCACTGATAATCGTTCACTTCACAATTTTGAAATAAAGATTGCTGGAAAGAAGTTCTCGCATGACGGCGATGCGATTTGATGAAGGATTTGGATAAATACTATTATTTTGTCTTCTAGTTTTCACTACACTTATATGCCTTTTTTTCTGTTTATGTATTTAAAAGAAATCTCATATTAGCGAAACGTTATTATAAATAATTAAATATTATATATACCTTTGTATATATATTTCACACATGATTTTCTATCAATAATGGCGTGTCCTGAATGCGCATTCTTATTTTTCTCCCAACACTAATCCTTCTCAGTGATGCCATATTCAATAAAATATTAATTTTATATCGTAACACTAAATATCTAATATATAACTAGCTTAGTTCTTGACATATCGGTCTCCTGACTTACTTTTGGAACGAACTATGTAAAAATCACGGCATCTGTTCAACTTATAGTTAATTGCCATTTTACCATAGTAAATTGATAACTCAAATGCGCAATTGTCAGTTAAAATAACATTTTGTTCTTGAAATCATCAATCTAAAAATGTACAACTCTGAGCCATTAGTTTGAGAGTGTGTGAGTATTACTCACTAATAGTGATACTTCGTACAATGTCCGGATGGTATCCCAACTCAGACGGAAAAATAAAACTGAAATTAATAATTAAGAGCAAATTAATAAGTTATATATAGGTATATGATCATTTCAATTATACCCACGTATTTGCTTATACCAATTTACACAGATCACCACAATTGGTAATTCTGGTAATTCCAACACACGACGACGATTAAATAAAATACGTAAATCAACTCAACAAATTTCGCCAAACTTGACAACAACTGTGTGGCAGCACTGAATTCATACGAATGATTTACCAAGATTCCCACGATCTTTATACAGTAGTCAATAAATCAATAGTCTTGGTAAAGACGATAAATCTAGTTCTTAAGATAGTGAAAACATATACAATTCGGCGAGTCCATGAAAGCTTTTTGATTTAGAAGTGCATCAAAAGAGCCATGTTACGTTACCAGATAGTCAAAACTCAATACTCAACCCGAAATCGAAACAGGAGAAATCGTATGCAGCGAATATGTAAGACTCAAATTTGACAAAAAACTTACAATAAGCGAAGACAACATGAGAAGCAACAACAATGCTCTTAAAAAGCTTAGAGTTAAGTTTTACTCGCAAAAATTTTTACGCCTTAATGCGGCCAAATTAAAAAATCAGTCTATTGTGAATGTTCACTAGAACTGTAGTGCAAAATTCCAGTCATCCATTATAATAATCATATGATGATTTCATTTACTAATAAACTCAAATATATAAATAAATAAATTAAATTATATATATAAGATAAAAATGCTAACCATTGCCCTTTTAATATTAATTTTTTTTTTATTCAATGATAAATATTTTTTCATCTTCTTCTTCTTCTTCTTCTTGAGTTAGTGCTATTACGCACTTTTACTCTATAATGACTGGGGGGTTAATCACTACCCCACACTAGGCTTTAACTAGGCTAAAAAATCATATCATTTATTTGTCTTTTAATTGATGACGGACCTTAAATCAGCATATCTTCCTGAGAGTCCAGAAGTGGACTTGAGGATTGTTATGGCAGGGTTAAGTAGCGTATCAACTTTAGTGAATAATTTTAAAGCTCTGTCTCTGATATATTTTTTCACTGAGTCAATCCTAAGATCTCTATGTATGTCCGTAGATCTAATGTACCATGGAATCTTAAACAGTTTTCTTAAGGCCAGGTTTTGAGCTATCTGTAATTGCTTTAAGGTGGTATTTGAGGCTTTG
>NC_051846.1:34381706-34402620 GCF_002237135.1 Teleopsis dalmanni
TTGAAGGTTGAGTTTTCCTTTGAACTTTGCAAATTGCTTTATGTACTTTAAAAAAAAAATTAAAATAAAAAAATACAAAAAAACCAAAAAAACAGAAATGAAAAATATAAAAAAACATTATTCCAAAAAAAATGTTAAAAATCGCAGGTAAGAATAGCTGAAATGCAGTAATTACAAGTGCTACTGCGATTGTTGTGTGGAAAAGTAGTTGCACTTTAAATATAAACACGGAAAAGGAGCAAAAAAAATACGAGTAAAGTAGTTAAATGGAGCCTCTCCTGAGGGTTGAGAAAGGGGCGAAGGAATCATTTGGTTTTACCGCAAAATAACCGAAAAAAATTAATTTTCAATTATTTTCTATGAGGAATTCTAATTGTGGTGTCAATTAGGAACTCAATATTTAGAGTTAACGGAAACTCTGCTCTGAAATGGAAATGCAGTTTTGTTCAGTGAGTAGTTTTTATTTAGAGTTCTTGTTATTTTTAAATGCCGTAATTATAAGTTAGAGTGTTGCACTGCAAATTGGAAATGCACTTCACTTAATTGTTGATAATAACAGCAACGATTTGCTTAACGAGAAATTATATAAAATCGTGTAAATTTTTTCATCAAGAAGCTTCTCAATTAAAGAAATTCCAGTAAAGTTGTGGAAAAATTATATAAAAAGAAATGTTTGTAGTGTTCAATATTCAAATGAGAGACATAAGATTTAAGTAAAACATACAAGTATCTCTTTAAAGGAAATAAAATTTTTTAAAAATTTTTACTGTTGGTCATCTAATACCAATTACATCTGAATGTAAGTCATTCAATGTTGTATTGTCAAAATTTTCTGTCATTTTGTCATTTGTCTGAGTAACTAATAAGCACCAAAAAAAGAGTTCATGTTCGGCTTTGTTTAAAATTTGGTTAAATTTTTCTACATTTTTTCTTAATGATTCGAGTTCATGGTAATGACAGATTGTTGCATGATTCAAGGATCAACCACATTCACTCTATTAGGTAAATTTGAAACCCACTGATAATCGTTCACTTCACAATTTTGAAATAAAGATTGCTGGAAAGAACAACAATGCTCTTAAAATCTTCAGAGTTATGTTTTACTCGCAAAGGTTTGTGTGGCTTAAGTTTTAGTGCCAAATTTAAAAATAAGTCTATTGTGAATGTTCACTGGAAATGTGTTGCAAATCTCCAGTCATCCGTCATGATATCATATGAAGATTTCATTTTTGATCAACTCAAATACGTAAATAAGTAAATTAATTAAAATATAGAAAATAAAAATGATGACTTTACACTCCTAACATTAATATTTTCTTTTATTTAAATTAATAAATTTGTAATATTTACAATTTTTATATTTCATATTGTACGCAACACAACAAAAAACATATGTCAAAAATAAACATTTAACATATTTTAAAAGTGATGCCAATTTGTTTCAACCAGGCTTAATGATGTTTTTTTAAAACTCGGAATGAAAAAATTGCAGCTAATGTTTCGATTAATATACTAGACAGCAGGTTAATATATAAACTTCCTTACGCATATACAATATTTTGTATATATAATATTTTATTCTTAGTGGCTTTTAAAGTACAACCAGTTCATTCAAAAAGTTTTTCAATCTTCCATACAAAAGAAATAAGAACTAAAAAAAATCCTTTAAATCTTTTAAGAAGTTCCGATTTATTTTGTTTATTAAACACAATCGTGAGCAATTATGATGACACCTGCAACTGCTAACAAAAAAAAATATAAATCCACACATAAGTTTTTTTCCAGCTTTTCTATTCCATTTAGAAGCCAATTGAAGACATACTCGTAGCAAGGAAGCAATTAGTAGTGGAGCAGCTAACAAGAAAAGTAATTAAACCAATATCAATAAACTTTTAACTCGTACATTTCTTTGTCACCTTTCATCAGTTGTACAGCTATAGCTGAAATGATTGCCAGTGTTGCCAACAACGAAAAGCAGACAGAAGAAACTATATGAAATGGAGTAACATGAAAAAATAGACAACGGGCAACCCATAACAACAAATGCTACCAACAAATGGAGGCAAATCCACATTAAGAAGTTGCAACTGCTACGTTGACTTGGAGTTTAATTAAGCATCAAAGCAGAGTTAAAAATTGAAAAAACAGAAAAAAAATATATATGAACTGATGAAGAAGCAAGTCGAAATGAAGAAGAGCAAAATAAATGCTGAAAAGCAGAACAAACCTAAAAAGAAATCCAAAACTAAATAGAAATGTGAAGGATTCCATGCAACTGACTTTATAGGATTTCTGTTGAAAGCTCTTAGGAAGGATAACACAAAAAAAAATTGCAATAAAACGAGTGAAATTAAACGTTTTTTTTTGTTGTTTTTTTAACTATCCTACTTTGGCTATTTCGCAAATGGCACTGCTCTTGCAATGAATGCTGAATACTGCTTTCCGAATCCTGTCAAAGTGGATTTTTATTGAAGTTAACTTATATTTTTTATATTCGGCATTAAAACGGCAACAAAAAAAATGACAATGATTGGTTGATAAGCTGCAGTATTATGCATATTATTGCTGTTCTGATTGGACTCGATGGGCACATATTTCGGAGCGTCGATATATGAAAATTGAATACAACTATCAATGCAAAAATTTTAATTGAACTTTTTTTAAAATGTGTAATTGAAAACTATTTAGTATTCCTTTAAATAAAAGTTTCATTTATTGTGGTATAATATAATTAACGTAGTATGAATTTCATAATAATCGCTTGAAAAGCTTTGAACTTTTTGTTTACTTTATCAATAAGGTCATACAGATATCTAATGTGAAATTATACATGCTTAGAATCACGTTTCACATTATCAATGGAACTATCAAGGGGATGTAAATAAATAGACAGTAAAAATAGAACAGCATTGTCTATTCATAAATAAAGTTCATAAATAGACAGTAAAAATAAAACAAAACTGTCGATTTATATTTAAAGTTCAATTATAGTTCATAAAATCAAGAAACAGATGTAATATCAGAACAAGAGAGGACGTTAGTTAAGTTCAATTTTTTTAGTGTTTTATATTGGTGAGATATTAAAAAGTAACGGCCATTTTTTGTCGATGCATAGTGACGACACACATTATTCTGGCAACACTAATCCGGATGAGTCGGACGAATACGTATTTGAAAGGTAATATTTTAGGAAAAAATTTTTGTGAAAACAGGTTTGATATTCATCAAAAAAAATATTGATATAGTTAATAACTGTACAACACAAAGAGAAGAAAAAATAATAGACATATGAAAGGATTTATGATGATTAAAATAAGTACACTACTAAGAGATGGTTTGCTCACATCTGAAACAAAAACCTGAGCTTAAAATATGCTCACATCATTGACTGATTATCTTATTAGATTGCAAGTGCCAAACACTAACTAACAATTTTGAATTATAGACTCATTTGTTAGACGGCCATTTGTTGTCCATTGATCAAATTTAAGATATTCAGTAAGTTTGGAATAAAAATGGAACCACCGAATTCTAATGGCTACATTTAAGAAATGCAAGGGTATTGCGAAAAATTAGGTGATATCTAATTTAATAAAATTATTTATAAAACCAAAAATGCCAGTTACTCTTTTTTACTTCAAGTAATGTTTACACATATAAGAAAAAATGGTGTAAAACATCATAAATATGCTTTATTAAGTTAGCAATTAGCTCTTAGCTAAAGATTTATGCTATTAATATTCAATTCTGAATAAAATCTTTTTGAATTATATTGTGAATGTGTCTTAAGAGATTTTTAATATACGTATTATGGTTATAAGCAGACTGTGAATGTAAAACTCGCTTAATCAGAATATGATTATCTTTACATATATTGTAAATAAATTGTGATTTAATCTAGATAGCAGTTTTTAAATTCAATGGTTCCGATTATGTGTTCATGCTGAAATTATTCGAGCTTTATGCTTATTATTTAATAATTGTAAATACCTGAATATGTCATTTTAACTGTCAATTTTAATTGATTGGTATGTCAAATGCGTTTTCACTACATTACAAGAATGCATTATGCTCTTTCATTAAACTGACAATATTTGATAATGAAAATAACATAGTGAAAACGAGGCATTCGAAATACTATATTTAAATTATTATTATTATTGAAAAGAACGGATTGAAGGGATCTCAGTCGGATTAGAGTGTTTCTCCAATTCCAATTTCTTCATTGAAAGGCAATATAGAACCTATCTTTCGTAGTCTTGAATCCTTATGCCTTATGATCCATGAAACACCCTTCTAGGTGTTTCTTTCGCTTGTGTATCAATGCCGGGCACTCTGCAAGCACATGGCATGGATCTCTACAGTATCTGTAGTCTGAGTTGGATTAGTTTTCTAACTTCGATAGGTGATTATTCAATCTACAGTGACCTGTCAATAATCCCGTAATAATTCTGAAATTATTTGATTGTGCTATGCAATCTCTGAAGCGTTTTAAAGTATTCATATAGAATTTTAAATGCTTCGATAAATAGTTTAAAGATCGTTTAAATATCCTTTGTAATCTCTATTTACTCATACTGGTATTGTTTCTTGCTGTTGAGATATTTCGTGCCTAGCTTAGGTTGGTTGAAAGGACATGTAATGAGAATTATAAGATTATTTTCTTAAAGTGAGATGAAGTAGCGTACCACTTTTCTTAACTTAGAATCTGAACAGACATATATTTTTGCGTGCGGGCAACAGAGTTATTTGAGATTAAAGTAGCAGCTTTAGTCTTAGTGTAAATTTTTACATTATTCAAGAAACATATATAGCACGAAGTGAAAAATTGGAAGGGAAAGTTGAGACATTAGTTAAGATATATAAGGAATAGGATGTGAAATAGGAAAGTATCTTATCCTTGATGTGAGTATGTTGGGTAATAGGTTACATTATGTAAATTATGTTATGCGATTGTTATTTGTAATGTAGCATATTATTTGTATTATAAATAAATCATAAATATAACCCAAATGCCTGAGAACTCAAAGAGAGATACACTCTCTTTATATCTTAAAATTTATTTACAATTAATTAGTAAGAAATTATAGCTCAAAAATGATTTGAAATTTAATTAAAATTGCTAAGAACAAAAAAAAATGAACTGTTGGCCATAATTGTAGTTTTCCATATTATAGCAAAAATATTATATATCTTCAAATTTGCTTCATTTAAAGAATAAATATTTTGTTTCATTATTTTATCAATTAGAATGTTTTAAATAAAATTGTTGTGTGTGTCCGAGTGGTCAGTTGCACAGCACATAAATTTTATTAAATATTCATTTGAATACTTTTATATAAATAAGCAAAAGTGAAATATTTATTATTTGCTCATTGTTGTTGCTGCTGCTGTTATTTGTGTGGATTATAAATATTCATTTTTATTTATTTAGCATATTTGCTCGTAATTGTGCGTCGTATTTACATTTCTGTTTTCTAGATTTAATACATACATATAGAAATCATACTCAACCATATAAACAAAAGCTTGTAGGAACTTAGGAGCACTGAAAAGGCATATTTTGATGATAGCAATTAAAATTTTGTACTGAAACATGTCAAAGAGTAATTAAAATGATTTATTGTTGCTGTCATGTCACAGGGTTTAGCCAAATATGAAAATATATATTTATGACACTGCATTAATGTCTATTAAAAATATACAAAATACTCGAATAACTATACATAAATGTAGTATATAATAATTACAATGAGCTTTCACGAACAAAGAGTACACAGCATATATGTATTTCTTTGTATCTAAGTATTATATTGGCATATATTCAAACATATTTATATATGCTTAAATAAAATATACTTGCTAAAATATTTGAAAGCTGCAATTTATTTGTTATGCTTCATATAACTTCAACATATCAAAAAGTCAAATTAAATGAAATTCTTATTTAAGATGAAAAACTCTTTCAGCAAACTAAAATGAATAAATATAAATATTTGCAATAATTGCACTTCATATTTAGAAATTTTATATAAAATATGATATTTGCTCTTTTTGCGAAATTAAATACCTAAAACGAAATATAAAATCAAATTTAAATAATAGTGCTACGCATTTCAAAGAAAAAATAATTTCTTGCATAATTGAGTACCACACTGCGTATGAGCAACAAAATAATAATTTCTAGAGAATATTCAAAAGACTTTCAAAAAAGTTTGTATCATTTATGTTGCAGTTTAAAATGATTGAGAGACACTATATGCACTTATATGCAAAAAATATTTTTAGTTTCTAAATTTTTCATTTATTTTTAATAGGCAATGAGTTTACAATAAGTAATGCGGTAGATGCATCTTTATAAGGAATATTGCTTACCACATGCATTTCCGAGTTAAAAGGCAATCAGTTTTCAATTAAATTATATTATCTTGCATTAAATCTTATTTTAACTATTATTGTTTTGAGAATTTATTGAAAAACTTCTTGATGTTCTTTTCTTTTACATTATGAGAGTTTTGAAGATCGAATATGAACTAAGATGTTTATTGTTTGCATTAATTATATCGACATAAAATTAAATTTTATATTATTTTAAATTAATCTAAGTTATTTTTAATATGAAAATGCAATTCAAAGCTTTAAAAACTTGCAAGTTTATTTCACAATTTTTTAGAAATGCATCAATATTCTTATATTATTATCAAACTCTTCAATAAGCTCAAATCCTTTGTCAATAATACGATTATATGCTTGACTATTCAACAAGAAAATTTTAATTTGATTGTTTGTTTATTTCATGTGATGAGCATCCCAAAAGAGATTTGATTGCAACCTCACGTAATTATTATTATAAAACAATACTTATACAAATAATAATGAAATTTTAGATAAATATTGCTTCTGTGTCAATCATTTCGTTTATTTATTGAATTTGTTGTATATATTGAACTGGCAAAACAAAAAATAAATTAAAATTTGCATATCGATTAATAGAGCAGAACAATATTTATTATTTTAAATAAATAAACAAAGGTGGAGTTTTCATCAATATTGTGAACCATTTTCCAATACAGCTTCAATTGTCAATTTTAAATATACGCTGAAAATGCTTATAACTATTCTGGGCGAAGCTTTAATTATCTAGAAGAATATATGTTAGGAGAAAACTATTTTTTGAAAATATTTGTTTGTAAACCGATACTATAACTTATACACTTCTTTGGTCATAACAACGCATTATCAATGTAGGCTGTAGAATTGCTCTTTAGGATAGTCTGCTGCATGTGCATTTTCTTAAGTATAATTTGGATACCTCTCTGGAAGAAAACTTTATATTTGGTATCAAAATAAGCATTTCTTTTGCCGATGACTTCTTTCTTAGGCAAATATCTTTTTTCACGTAGTACTTTTTTAGGTTATTGAATAGGTAGTAGTTGCTGGAAGTCAAATCCATTGAATATTGCGGGTGCTAATAGGTGAGTAAACAAGTGAGTATAAGTTTAAAGACTAAAAACCAACGTTCAACGATGCATTAGCCATAGATTGGCTTGATAAAACTTATAAGACCAACCTTTAGCTTGAGTGGAATTTTTTAATATTACATTATTTTTTTTTTCCTTGCTCGATCAACCACGAGTTACTGTCTAAAGCACTTTTTCTCAATAGCGTCTGTGACAATTTGGATGATCCACTGTAATAAGAGCTCCTTTGAGCTCTGATAATAAGTTTTTTAATGATTTTATAGAAGTATATTTTGAAGCCCAGCATACCTTTTTGACGGTATATATATTTTATTTGGTTTAAGAGAGATTGCAATTCTGAAGTAGTGTACACTTCCGCAGATTCGAACAATTTCATCGCTCTGTTAAGCTTTTGCTCACTTTCGAGTCTCAATACTATGTATCTTTTCATTTCTGATGCACCATGGAGCTTTTAGCTCAGTACAATATTCTAATGAGCTTGAAGTTTTCTAATGGTAGATCATAATTGTCATAAGTAACATGGCCATAAAGTAGTTTAGGGGTTATGAAGTATATTTTTATTTTTGATACACATGTATTAATATTTTTAAAGTATCCAGACTAATATTACAATCAATGCAAACTAGCATTGTAGCTATTGCACTAAACGTCAATTTCTAATGAAATTAAAATGTGTTTGTTTGAAGATAACCACGTTCCAAAAATCAGATAGTATTTTCGATAAAGTACCATTTATATGTCAACTTTGGTATTCTTCAACCATTAATCTTTGTGAAAGAGTTGCAGAAAACAAGTCTGTCAGAAGAGAATTTATTAAAATATATTAATAAGAAGGAAATGAGTTTTAGTTTAAGATCAGTACAAGAAATAGGAAAATAGAAAAAATTATTATACAATTTTGTACTTAATTTAATATTATATATACTATATATACTATATATATTATATACTTTATATATATTATATCTAATATTAAATTTGATAGCCTTCAATTGAACGACTTCTATAATCTCTATCAAATAAAGTAAAAATAAAAAATATTTCGTAATAATAAAATCTATAATTTCTCTTTCACGTATCTTTGTGTAGTGTTATATGAAAGTTATATTAAATAAAATATATCCAAAACCCAACAAAGTTTGTTTAAAGTGAAACAGCTGCATTAAGAATTAAAAAAATAATTGTAAAAGAAAACAAAAATTGGTTTTGAATTTATTAAAAATTTTCCAATAAAATTGGTAAGTGAAATTCAATAAATCTTTACTGTTTCATATCAGATTATAAAAGAGCAATTTCTTTTTGTTTGTATTAAAAAATTTCCTTTGACACAAATTAACTGCGGCTGTATATTTTACACATTTTCGACTTAATTAAAATATTTCAATACAATAATTCTTGGCGAACAATTCAAATTTGAATGTCATTCAACTTTCAAAAAGTTTTTCATTGATAAAAATTCAATTTTTATCTTTTCGTCTGCAAACTTTCAATATTTTAATTTGCGAGTGTAACAATTGCGAACTGACTGAGTTAATACGTCAAACAATGCTGCTTGGCGCCTTTGCATCTAAATCTGTGGAAAATGTTCAATTTCGATATCCTGTCTTTGAGGCAGCCACACTTGTGGAGGAGCTTGGTGAAGCGTACTTTCCTATCTGCAGCAACTTTGATTTCCATTGTTCGTTAACAAAATCAATTGCAAACAAACTGCGATAGCAGGAAAAAGAAGTTAACAAACTTTTGTGCAAATGATAGTGCGGATGAGCTCCTGATTGTGCATATAAACTCCTTTTAAAGTTCTTTCGAGCATTTTTCTAATATCCTTTAAATTCAGCAGATGAAGTTTGTGTTAAAACAACCGTTGAAATAAATGAGGGAATTACGTTTTGATTTTAATTTAGACGACAGTTTTATAACAATATTTTTTTGCTTTCATTTTTCCCCACCACGTTTACTCATACTTTTACTTATACTTTTACTTTTATCATTGTTTCTTCTTATTTTTGTTGTAAATTACTTTGGAAAACTTTCTCTTAAGCTTTATTGTAATTGAATTTGTCAAATGGTAAATTGTCTGCACAAAGGCGGTAAAAATGCTATTACGATACAGTCATTTGAGTTTAGTGAAGGAAGGAGAGTTAAATGAATAAAATTATTTCCATTTAGATATTTAGTTTTAATATAACAACTAAGCGTTAAAAACCTTACAATTTTTTCTAATGTAGAAGGAGTGATAATAGTTTCTTTATTCATATATATCTTTATATATTTATATATATTTTAAGCCATGAATTTATGGCAAGTGTTGATATAGTGGTCGGAGGTTTATCGGAGGTTTAGCTAAATTTGTAAAAATTATAACAATAACTTTCATTCTAAACTATCACTATAATTTTCTGTAATATTGTATATAAACTAGGGAGTAGACAGTAAAGGAAAATCTTGGAGTAGGTAGTAAAGTATTGCGATGAAGTTTTAAAAACCAACTATATCGAATTTCAAGTAATATTTCTGTTTTCTGAAAAGATTATGTAAATAAAAAAAAATCGTTAATTAGTATTTAATTTTATTTTTGTGTAGGACTCCATACTTTACTATTCTTTCTTAGGACGAAGCATTATCACAACTGCTCTTGGAAACATATAAGGCGATTATTTATAACGGAATCGGTTTACAAATTCAGTTTTAAATAATAAACTATAAGTCAAATACTACACAATTTAAATAATATACAATAAATAATATTTACTATATACTATATAGAAATAAGTACTATATAAAAATAAAAACTAATTTACAATTTTATATTTTTTATTTACATAAGCGTTTTCGAAACACAGGAAGTTATTAAATATTTTTATTAAAATGCTTCTGCAAATAATTGTTTTTCTAAATAATTAAAAACACTTTCTGATTCTAAATCCTTCATATCCTTCATAATCCTTTCATAATATAATACATTATTTTCAGAATTTTCTTTTAAAAGTGTGTTCGTCAGAACTTCTTGAGTACTAGTCGTCTTCTTCCGCCCAATTATAAAAAAGGAGAAGTCTATAAAATAAGAATTAAATGACCTTGTTAACCTGTAATAGATTACATATTGTTGGTCTATAAGAAAAATTCAATAAACAATTTCAATCTATACAAAAATACACAAAACTTCTGGACTACTGGATATCTTCCCATAGCAAACAAATTCCATAACTTTCATTATGAATTGAATTAACCCATAAAAGGTAATCGCAAACATTATCAATTCTAGAGATCCTTTTTTTTTGGATGCGAGTAGTTGCAGCATATCTTATGTCTCGGGAAATGCAGCTTTCTTCATAAGCGATATTCACATACATTTTCCAAGTGGCCGCTATTTCAAGCTTTGAATGTCCATGAGATATATTTTAATATTGCTAGTTACTGCACATATTACCTATTGAAAAATGTGCCTTTCTATTTTTTATAAGCGATATTCTTTAATTTTTAGTAGCGAGTACGAGGAAAAGAAACAGTGAATGAATTTGCTGAACCAGGGTAAGAAGCATTCCGAGCAAAGAAACAAACTTTGCTCGTATTTGAAGATATTCCGACTATATTTATAATGAGTTCTCTAAATAAGATCGGCAGTGAAAAATGCAAACTAACATAGTCAAGACATTATTTCTCAAGAATAAAAAATCTACTGCGCTGATCGGAGATCGAACTGATAAAACTAGTGGCGAATATGACAAGCCACTGACTATTGGAAAAGTGAAAATAACTGAACATTTGGTTTGCAAGTCCCCAGGCTTAGCGAAGTTGCTTGCTAAACGACCTCAAATTTTCTACACAGATGGTAGCAACATATTTGAGTGTTGAAGCATATTCCCTTTAAAGTGACAGAATTATGGTATATCCGAATTTATAAGTACTTATCTAGTTCAGGAATTTTTTCATTAAACAACCAGAATAAGTAGTTATAATTTTTTTATTGAACTAAAGGAATTCATAAATATTTCTTAACATTTTTTCTAAGTCAACAAAGTGATAACTTTCTTTTTATTATAGCAATTATAACTTTTTTCATGAAACATTAGAATTGTATGTAATCGCACTTGCCACCTTAATTACCCAATTTCATTTAGTTTATGGTAGTTAAAAAAACTTCTTTGAAAGAGATTTGCTTTATGTTCACAAACAATCTGGAAATTATTTTGATTATTAGTAATGAAAATTATTAATACCTCGCGAATTCAATCTATACAGAAAGTTGACAGCCATAATCTACACTAATTACTAATCGCAATTAATTTAGTTATAATTATGTTAATTTATAGGCATATGTTTGAAATGCCTTCATGTATGGAAAATTCAATTGGTATTAATTTTGTAAACCGTTTGGCAGGATAATAGGATTTAATTGCATCATCGTGAACAGATACAAGCTGGTTTTTTGGTTTTTGTGAGGTGGTAAATTTAGGCGCACACGCCTTTGCATTGAAGCCAGTATAGACAAAATTCATATATTATATTTAAGGCATATGATGAGTACGTGTTTCCTTCAATGAAATTATATTAATTTTATTGCTTTTGTAAGATAAATACCACATAATTATAAGTATTGTAATATGGAATAAATATTTTGAAAGTGTTGTGGTAAACTTTGTGATTAAATTTGTAATTATAGTACATGTCTTCACTTATGGATGAATATTGCTTTTTGAATTCTATTTTTGGTATTGAATAATATATTATAGAGTAATAATTATTTACATTTTATAGACATATTCTTTTTTTATTACATTTGTTTTTACTTTTTATATATTTTTTAATAATTTATTACAGAATTAACTCAATCTGTGACAGACTATATGAAGACTATTCCTCTGAAGCATTTTCTCTTCCTTTTCTGATCCACGAATGTGGTTTTTCAAAGAAACCCCAATTGATTGGTTTATCTGTCCATAAAACAGCATTCTTTTAGTAAAGTATATTTGAATGGGTAAATAATGAGTTTTATTTGTCAGCTTCACTGTTCTCTTCTGATTACAGGCAAAACATTTCATGTGTTTGGAGATCAAGATCTTTGTGTTATATTAGCTTTGACGATTTAAAGTATTTTAATTATTTATTATTTATTTTAAGTAATAGGCTATTGAAGCACCCCGACCTAAAAGATCTATTGTGCGCCTAAAGGCCCAACTAGGACAATTTTAGACTATTTATAAATCTTGTAATTGTTGTGTGCTTAATTTTACCTATTTGACGTGGGTCTAATATCCCGCTTCCCCGGTAATCAAGTCTACATCTTGCAACCGCTCGGCAGTTGCTTAGAACATGTTCTGATGTTTCCTTCTCCTCATGGCAGAGTCGACAGGAGTCACTTTCTACCACACCTATAATCTTCATGTGGTAATTAAGTCTACAGTGTCCTGTAAGAAGTATTTTAATTACATAGCCAATTAAACTAGAGTATTTTTTGCTATGTAAGAAGACACACATATGCGAACCCTGATTACGGTACAATATTCTGTTGCAGTCAATGAAAAAGTCAGTGAAGCTGAGTACGTTGTTGGGGTAAGTCATCGAGGCAGTTGATATTATGTTGTCGCACCAATTGGTATTAAGTTGTAGACGCAGTTGCATTTTTATTATTTTTACATTACTGACATTAAAATTTTATATATTTTATCTAATAAAATTATTGTCTTAGGGAATCGGTTGCCAAAATACTTTATATTTATAGATAACATTGTCAAGCGGGAGATCTATCCCCAAACTTTAGCTCTATATACCACTACATGGGCCAATAATAGTCGTTGTGGTAGAAAGTAATTCCATTAACAGTTCTCTAATACAAGTACTTATAATACTTGAGATAGTATAGAACTATACGCAATAATATATAGTCATCGTGAGAATACTAACTTGTATAGCCGTTGAGGCATGAGCGAGAAGAAAAAGTTTCTTCAGCGATGGCAATTAATTTTAAAAATATGACTAACGAAACTTAAATGAATAGTCGCTAATATATTATTTTTTTTACAATATGTTATAAATTTTAATACACCTAAATACAGTCAAAAATATGCAATTAAAATATAGTAGCACATTTTGTTACACTTCAAGGAGCCTCTGAATAAGTAGGCAGGGCTTGTTTACCAGATATCATGACATATAAGTTGAATTAATCAGGATGATCTTTAAGATACCAGGATAGCGGGTCTATTATTTTGTTTCAGTTTAGATGAAGTTGTCGTATTCACATGGTTTTCAAGATTTGAAATATGTTTCTGCTTCAAAATGAATGTACCAAAGATATATGCAAGTACTGCAGTGATATAATGGTGGTACTGATTAGTATATAGTTGTATATTAAATTAAGTTAGATATTAGATTAGTTTATATTTTACAATATTAATAACATTTTACCAATTTACAATTATCATATGTTAGAATAATATAATATGTACTCAAATTCTATATCTCTTCTAAATATGATTTATAGTCAAAGCAATTTAAAGTAATCTTCAAAAATATATCGTAAAAAGAAATCAAACTAATATCAAATATGATTTATTCTTTATATTTTATGGGCAACATATTTTTAAGCCTTATAGCTTATATATTTGTCAAATCGTATAAAAAAAGTAATTTTTTCTTATTTCCTTCATTACTTCACATCGTCTGGCCTGGTGGTGCTGCCTACAGTTAAATTACATCAATAATTTTTGCTGTTACAAATTTTATTTGATTTTGTGCCAAATGCCATGGCACTCAGCATTACCAATTCCATTAGTCTCACACGCCAATAAAAAGGTTTACAATAAACTATTAACGAATTTGGGCAAAGCAGCTCACATATATTTGGTCCTGCGGACAAGTAAAGTTTGTGCAAAAATACTGATTCTGATGCTGACGGAAATGGCAAAGAAAGACCACCACGTCGGCGAGTACATGTTATCGGTTGGAAAAGAATTCGCTTATTAAATTAAAGATCATAACATTTTATTGGCTGCCATTTGTCAATAATACGAAATATACTTTATAGATTTTTGGCATTTTCGCATTTCGCCTGCGGACATTTCAGTTAAACGGCATGGCATAGAATGGTCAGTTCAATTTGCAGCAGTTCTTGTTGTTGTTTTTAAGTTGACATGCTGCAAAGTACAGAAACTTCTGTGTACTCACGTAGTTGGAGGACATACAATATGGTTACCCTTGTATGGCAACGTTCGACCACAAACGTGTTCAGCTATATTGGAAGGATGGCAAGAAAACCACAGAAACGTGAATACTTCCTCATGCCGGCATATGTTCTGCGTCGAAAGTAGTAGGAATACGGAAGATGATGTTGTACCCGTATTGTATGTGCTTGGATTGTGTTGTAGCAGAAAAATTTTGGCAACTGGTATCGGAGTATGTTACCAGTAACTCAGCAAACAAAAAGAAAAAAGGAGGAATATAGAAGACGGCTGTGGTTAACAAAAATATATGAGAGAACCATAGCTGATAGCTGTAACAAAAACAAAAACCCAAAAAAATTGTCATAAATCAAATATTGCGCACGCAATTTCACAGTCGATTGTGAATGTGGCGTCATGCCAGTTAATGTCAGTTTTCATTATGAATGGAGCGTCACATAATTCAAATATACTCGCATTTTTTATGTTTTATTTATGTCATCCTCGTCCTCATCCTCATCGTCGTGCTTTGGTGGCTCATTGTATTGCGTTTGTTTGGTTGAGCAGTTATTTAGCTGCCTTTTCACCACACCTTACTTATCAAAAATGTATGATTTAATGACCCAGATGCCACAAATGATAATACAAATGCATGTAATCTATAAATTCTGATAATAGATTATTTTATGAATTATAATCTATTAAAATACTGCGTAATGAATTGCTTTTATTTGTACCGTTTTTATGCTCTTTTATTCTACATTCAATTTTAATTATTTTTTTATTGGAAATCATTACGGATTGTGTATGAACTTCACTTTTAATTCTTTTTAAAAGGCGTTCAACAAAAAATTAATACAATAATTTGTGATATACAGTTTTAGTCAATATAATATTATTATAAAAATTGAAATTTTAATAATTGCTCTAACAGTAGTTTTTAATATTTCTAGGATCTAAAATGTTTTTTTTAGTTAACAACAACACTTCAGTAAAAGTGTTTGAAAAAAACGCTAATCTAATAAAGCCAGCAAAAATGCACTTAAATGTTAGTGCCAAAAATTTTAATTAAAATTAAAGTTATTTACATTCATAAATTTTTATTGATGGCAATTTTACAGCAATTAACTGCATAAAAAAAACGCATTTTACCTTTTTCATTTAAAATTTAATTGTTGCCTTAATTTTTGTTACTTTTTCCATTAAAAGTTATTTTTGTTTATTAAACTTCCTGTTAAAGCCTTTGAAAAGTTTTCGGTAGCCCTTAACCAATTTTTTATTTATTTATTTATTTTTGTAAATTTATTTTTATTTCTATTTCACTTTATTTATTTAGCACAAGAGCAACGGTCCCTTTTAAGATATTTTTTTCCAAGATTCTTTTTTTTTGTGTACCAAGTTTTATCATTTTTTCTTTGATTAAATCCAAACGACATCTTGTCTTTGCTTGTCTTTAAGTGACATCTTTGCTCAAAACTTGTAATGAAAAATTCAACAAAACTGCTTTTGAAGATAAACTCACTGTCATTATCCTTGTTGTATTTATGTTTGGCAAGAAAAGTGAATTTTTATTTTACGCTTTTTCTCACATTGATGTGTTTTCCTTGTTATCACGGCATCATTCTCAATTTCTTTGAATTTTATCATTATCACTTTACCTAGATAAGTCCTTTAATAACGGTTGTAAAAACAAAACAAAATACAAAGGATACGCCAAAAATAAAATGCAGGGCAATGACAAAAACTTATGGGTAAGTAAATTTCATCAAAAGCCTCATCAAATCTCTATATTCTGGCTCTTTCTCTTGCCTTTAGATGGGAAAACATTCCTGAAGTCGTAAAGCGGCAGTGCGTTAATAATTGAAGGTAAAACTTTTGTAGTTCATAGAAAATAAATGGATACAATTTACACCGGTGCGTATGAGTAACTTTTTTCCACTGCACAATTTTATGGAGCTTATTGCAAGGGGCTCTTAATGCTTTAATATATTTAATTTTGACAAGATATGTGTAAGCATATTAATTTAAAAATAAGAAGAGATTTGGGTTCAGAAAGGTTAAAACGTTAACTTATTAATAATGTAGAAAAAAAAACTGACATAAGTAAATTTCATCATACCAACAGAATAAAAAATTACGTAAAAATATTATAAAATGAATTGAGTTGTAAATAAAAAAGTTTAGTAAAGCATATATGCTAAAACCCGAAATATATAAGTTTAAGGTTTTTATTGTATCCAAATTTAATATATATATAAATTGGATTGAAATAATTGTTTAAAAGCGAAATGTGAAATTAAATATTTCACAACACCTGTCAAGAAAAAGAAAATGTGTTGTCATATTATTGTGTGTTGCACAGAAGTCCAGCTTTAGCAAAAAATAGAGCTACAACTCTTACAAAACTCTGTTTTGAGAATATTGAAAAACTATCATAAACTAATATCGAAAATCCCACAATTCTCATACACAATGTATTGTTTAAAGCGATGCAGAAGACTCTAAATCAAACATCATTTGTCATGGAAAGGGTAAGGAAAACAGAGTCATCAGAGGGACTATATCTTAAAATAATAGCCATAAAGTAAAAAAATAGATCACTATAATAGGTGGAATCAGTAACTTTCTAGCCTATAAGCCAAACTGATTCACATTCTAATATTGAAAAGACTCCATGACCGAAACGTCTGAACTCGGAAAATCACTATATAAAATCTGATTCTTTTTCAAGAACTTTTACCAATAGCTTGAAAATTAGAAAACGGCCCGAAACGTCTGAACTGGGATAATCACTTTATAAAGTTTGATTCTTTTTCAAGTACTTTTATCAATAGCTTGAAAACTGAAAACGGCTCGGATGCGAGTATATTTTTCAAGAACTTGAATTCTTCTCTTTCTTTCAAACAAAATTGATATCTTGATCTCTATTGAATTAATTTTTGAATTTAAGGACAAAGAGAGGAACAACAAGTCTGGTTTTAAGTGATAACTAACCTGCATTTAAAGCTCTAATCAATCCAGTTATATTATCTAAAGTAGTGTATGATTGCATATATAGATTTAGCATTGAATTAACCCTTCAATGTGTTCCTAGCCATATTGATATATAGGGAAATAAAGTTGCAAACAAAGTTCTGAAAATGGGTTCCAATGCAGCATCTGATGAACCGCAATCATATCTTCTCTTGGCTACATTTGTTGTGAGATTAGCAATTTTCGATAGAATGTAATCTGAATTAAACAATACATCACGGTAGTTATAGGTATACCTAATTGAAACTACCTCAAAGGTAAAGGTTTTTTATGTGACTTTTGTCGTAAGGACTTTAGACTACTAATTGATGCGACCACACCTATGCAAAACTCATTTCCATACTTTTTGGAGGACGATAACACTTTTGAGTGTATATAATGTTTCCATATTATCAAACCTCACTCTTAAGGTATTACAATCAGACATTGTAAGTAGCTCTAATATAAGATTTCACTCTTAAGGTATTAGAATCAGACATTGTAAGTAGCTTTAATATCAACTACTTAACTTTACCAAATATTCTCCGCTTCTTTAAACGGAACCAAATACTATTGCAATTAACGGTTTAAGTTTTACAGTTCAATGCATCTTCACGGTCCGATTCCCATGATTCTTTTTGCAAAATATTTTCAAATGGTAGCCTTAGTGGGTTAAAGTCTCATACGGTAGCTTTGAATGCTTTCATCTTAAAAAAAAAAGGAAAAAACCTTAATATCCTCTAACTAATTCATATGTCACAGTTTGCTGTCGATTACTTGTTAATCAAAAATTGAGCAAGATAAGTTAGATATTGGTAATATACGTTTTAATTAAACATACTTCCAAGTCCATTAAATTTGCTTTTTGCTAACCAACTCTAAATGTCAACAAATATTATATTTAATATTCTATGGTATAAAAATACGCACAAGAGCTCTTCAACATTTCCGTACATAACAAATATAAGAATTTCATGAATCCACTTCGATTAATTTGACAGCAAACATTGAAAACTTTTTAGCAATTTTGATGTCCGAGTACCAGGATAGTTTAACATTGGTTTATGTGCAAAGTCAATACACATGCATACAAAGAAATATTTTGTTACATTTGAGTCAAAAATTCAATGGAGTTGTCAAATGAAAATATAATTCAAAAGTGTGCATTGTGGCATGAAAAGCATTACTGGAAAATTATTCAATACTAACGATCGTACTTTTATCCTCTCCAGTAGCCGGCAATACTCTAAAATTATTTGTCTGCAGTTGCCATAAAAACCTACAGTGGCAACTGCATTCCCACATAGAATTCTCCTTTTGTGTATACGAGTATTTTCAGTTTTTTGGTCAAGTTTGTCTGCAACTTTATATGTCCAAGTTTAATTCTATCATTGACAAATAAAGTTTGCTACTTGTAATTTTTATTGCATTTATTGATACTTGAATTTTCAATATTTTATGTCGAAACACTGCAACGTCAACTGGCAAAGCACAAAACTTATACAAAAAGTGGAAAGGAAAAGGATTGCTTCGGAAGGACTGAACTGCCAATACACATCAGAGGAGCAAAGTTTTAAAAATTGTTTTACAGCTCGTTTATTGATGTGCATTTTAAGTTTATATTAAGTGACTTTGATGTAGATATTAAAATTTTCATATAAATAAAATTCTTTCGATATTATTTTATTTTTATACTACTCTACTTTGGTTCTTTCATACTACTTAATTTTTGTTGTCCTTCCAGATACATACTCGTATGGTAAGGTTTCTGTTTTTGTCGTATATTTCTCGTTTAATGGATTTAACAGTTATTGTTAATTATAGCTATAATGCAGCGAAATAATATTAGCGTATTAGAAATGCAACTAATTAGAAGAATTTAGGCGGATTCGAATAGCAAGGAAAAAACAGGGATAAAATTTTAATATATTAAATAAAATTTTTGTCTTTGTCTTTTCTTTGCTATTCGAGTCCGCCTAACTTTTTAAAAAGTTATTTTCGTCATAAAGACACGTCAATCTTAGCAAAAAAAAAATTAACATCACAAAGAAATTAATTTGTGCAGCGAGTACTAAGCCTGGCACTTGCAGTCCCAACAAATGGTGTATTAACTATAAACTAATTAAAAAGACTCAAATATTTTCTAAGACCACTGATAATGAGTACTTGGGAATACTTGAAACAGCGTTGTATGGTCAGCCAAACTTCAATAAATCAACTAAAATTTTTGTTATTGTATTTTCATTTCTATTCGAACCCTTCTAACTTTTAATTTGTTTCTTTATGTCATAAGTTACAGAAAATTCGACAAAACCATTAACATCGAAAAATAATTATATGAAACAATAAATAAACTGTTAAATCAAAATTAATTGAAAATTTTAATTCAATTATAATACTTTACTAATACTAACAGATCTATTTTGTGCACTTTATAAACTTGTCAAACATTGATACTTGTCAAAATTGACTGCTGTAAAGGTTTTGGTATTTTGAGACATAAATAAAAAGCTCTTTTCCTTGCTAGTTGTCAATTCAAAAAATGCTGTTGACCACCATAAAAATATGCTCTTTTAAAGCATTTTTTATTATTTGCATGCATGACAAATATTCTTTACTAAAATATACGCTCTTTACAATTTTTTGCTCTTTTATTTTTTATTGTTATTTGAATGTATGAAAAATGCTTTTGACAATTTAAAATATATGCTCTTTACAAGCATTTTTTACGAACAGTTACGAACAATTACGAATAGTTTTCTATACAAAACACGTTACACCATAGTGTGGTGAGAAACACTAGGTACTTCAGCTTCGAAATTTGTGAAGATGTGACTGTAAATATAATATAATGTATATATAAATAATATTAAAAAATTATTTATCCTACACTTAAAGTAGTTACCCATGAAGCTGCATAAAACTTAAGCTACTAAATCTACTAAGCTACTATCCATCTACTAATCACAGTATAAGAAAGAATATAATAAATAGTTAATCTGATTTTGTTATACCAGAAGCCCTGTATTTTAACCATAATATTGCAAATGCTACTGGTTAATATATAGCAGCTTAAATATAATAGTAAATCACACGTATGTCTCAAATGATTTAGTTCAGTAATTCCAAGGCTAATAATCAAATTAGTAGTTGAATTCTCTAATCGACTAATCCAGTCCTGGCTTAAAATTTGTTTAGATAATGGCTCGATTTACGGTTTGGGTCAGCTAGAAGAAAATATCGGAGGCTTCAATTCAAAAAACA
>NC_051846.1:34402720-34410143 GCF_002237135.1 Teleopsis dalmanni
TCATTTATTTCAACGGTTGTTTTAACACAAACTTCATCTGCTGAATTTAAAGGATATTAGAAAAATGCTCGAAAGAACTTTAAAAGGAGTTTATATGCACAATCAGGAGCTCATCCGCACTATCATTTGCACAAAAGTTTGTTAACTTCTTTTTCCTGCTATCGCAGTTTGTTTGCAATTGATTTTGTTAACGAACAATGGAAATCAAAGTTGCTGCAGATAGGAAAGTACGCTTCACCAAGCTCCTCCACAAGTGTGGCTGCCTCAAAGACAGGATATCGAAATTGAACATTTTCCACAGATTTAGATGCAAAGGCGCCAAGCAGCATTGTTTGACGTATTAACTCAGTCAGTTCGCAATTGTTACACTCGCAAATTAAAATATTGAAAGTTTGCAGACGAAAAGATAAAAATTGAATTTTTATCAATGAAAAACTTTTTGAAAGTTGAATGACATTCAAATTTGAATTGTTCGCCAAGAATTATTGTATTGAAATATTTTAATTAAGTCGAAAATGTGTAAAATATACAGCCGCAGTTAATTTGTGTCAAAGGAAATTTTTTAATACAAACAAAAAGAAATTGCTCTTTTATAATCTGATATGAAACAGTAAAGATTTATTGAATTTCACTTACCAATTTTATTGGAAAATTTTTAATAAATTCAAAACCAATTTTTGTTTTCTTTTACAATTATTTTTTTAATTCTTAATGCAGCTGTTTCACTTTAAACAAACTTTGTTGGGTTTTGGATATATTTTATTTAATATAACTTTCATATAACACTACACAAAGATACGTGAAAGAGAAATTATAGATTTTATTATTACGAAATATTTTTTATTTTTACTTTATTTGATAGAGATTATAGAAGTCGTTCAATTGAAGGCTATCAAATTTAATATTAGATATAATATATATAAAGTATATAATATATATAGTATATATAGTATATATAATATTAAATTAAGTACAAAATTGTATAATAATTTTTTCTATTTTCCTATTTCTTGTACTGATCTTAAACTAAAACTCATTTCCTTCTTATTAATATATTTTAATAAATTCTCTTCTGACAGACTTGTTTTCTGCAACTCTTTCACAAAGATTAATGGTTGAAGAATACCAAAGTTGACATATAAATGGTACTTTATCGAAAATACTATCTGATTTTTGGAACGTGGTTATCTTCAAACAAACACATTTTAATTTCATTAGAAATTGACGTTTAGTGCAATAGCTACAATGCTAGTTTGCATTGATTGTAATATTAGTCTGGATACTTTAAAAATATTAATACATGTGTATCAAAAATAAAAATATACTTCATAACCCCTAAACTACTTTATGGCCATGTTACTTATGACAATTATGATCTACCATTAGAAAACTTCAAGCTCATTAGAATATTGTACTGAGCTAAAAGCTCCATGGTGCATCAGAAATGAAAAGATACATAGTATTGAGACTCGAAAGTGAGCAAAAGCTTAACAGAGCGATGAAATTGTTCGAATCTGCGGAAGTGTACACTACTTCAGAATTGCAATCTCTCTTAAACCAAATAAAATATATATACCGTCAAAAAGGTATGCTGGGCTTCAAAATATACTTCTATAAAATCATTAAAAAACTTATTATCAGAGCTCAAAGGAGCTCTTATTACAGTGGATCATCCAAATTGTCACAGACGCTATTGAGAAAAAGTGCTTTAGACAGTAACTCGTGGTTGATCGAGCAAGGAAAAAAAAAATAATGTAATATTAAAAAATTCCACTCAAGCTAAAGGTTGGTCTTATAAGTTTTATCAAGCCAATCTATGGCTAATGCATCGTTGAACGTTGGTTTTTAGTCTTTAAACTTATACTCACTTGTTTACTCACCTATTAGCACCCGCAATATTCAATGGATTTGACTTCCAGCAACTACTACCTATTCAATAACCTAAAAAAGTACTACGTGAAAAAAGATATTTGCCTAAGAAAGAAGTCATCGGCAAAAGAAATGCTTATTTTGATACCAAATATAAAGTTTTCTTCCAGAGAGGTATCCAAATTATACTTAAGAAAATGCACATGCAGCAGACTATCCTAAAGAGCAATTCTACAGCCTACATTGATAATGCGTTGTTATGACCAAAGAAGTGTATAAGTTATAGTATCGGTTTACAAACAAATATTTTCAAAAAATAGTTTTCTCCTAACATATATTCTTCTAGATAATTAAAGCTTCGCCCAGAATAGTTATAAGCATTTTCAGCGTATATTTAAAATTGACAATTGAAGCTGTATTGGAAAATGGTTCACAATATTGATGAAAACTCCACCTTTGTTTATTTATTTAAAATAATAAATATTGTTCTGCTCTATTAATCGATATGCAAATTTTAATTTATTTTTTGTTTTGCCAGTTCAATATATACAACAAATTCAATAAATAAACGAAATGATTGACACAGAAGCAATATTTATCTAAAATTTCATTATTATTTGTATAAGTATTGTTTTATAATAATAATTACGTGAGGTTGCAATCAAATCTCTTTTGGGATGCTCATCACATGAAATAAACAAACAATCAAATTAAAATTTTCTTGTTGAATAGTCAAGCATATAATCGTATTATTGACAAAGGATTTGAGCTTATTGAAGAGTTTGATAATAATATAAGAATATTGATGCATTTCTAAAAAATTGTGAAATAAACTTGCAAGTTTTTAAAGCTTTGAATTGCATTTTCATATTAAAAATAACTTAGATTAATTTAAAATAATATAAAATTTAATTTTATGTCGATATAATTAATGCAAACAATAAACATCTTAGTTCATATTCGATCTTCAAAACTCTCATAATGTAAAAGAAAAGAACATCAAGAAGTTTTTCAATAAATTCTCAAAACAATAATAGTTAAAATAAGATTTAATGCAAGATAATATAATTTAATTGAAAACTGATTGCCTTTTAACTCGGAAATGCATGTGGTAAGCAATATTCCTTATAAAGATGCATCTACCGCATTACTTATTGTAAACTCATTGCCTATTAAAAATAAATGAAAAATTTAGAAACTAAAAATATTTTTTGCATATAAGTGCATATAGTGTCTCTCAATCATTTTAAACTGCAACATAAATGATACAAACTTTTTTGAAAGTCTTTTGAATATTCTCTAGAAATTATTATTTTGTTGCTCATACGCAGTGTGGTACTCAATTATGCAAGAAATTATTTTTTCTTTGAAATGCGTAGCACTATTATTTAAATTTGATTTTATATTTCGTTTTAGGTATTTAATTTCGCAAAAAGAGCAAATATCATATTTTATATAAAATTTCTAAATATGAAGTGCAATTATTGCAAATATTTATATTTATTCATTTTAGTTTGCTGAAAGAGTTTTTCATCTTAAATAAGAATTTCATTTAATTTGACTTTTTGATATGTTGAAGTTATATGAAGCATAACAAATAAATTGCAGCTTTCAAATATTTTAGCAAGTATATTTTATTTAAGCATATATAAATATGTTTGAATATATGCCAATATAATACTTAGATACAAAGAAATACATATATGCTGTGTACTCTTTGTTCGTGAAAGCTCATTGTAATTATTATATACTACATTTATGTATAGTTATTCGAGTATTTTGTATATTTTTAATAGACATTAATGCAGTGTCATAAATATATATTTTCATATTTGGCTAAACCCTGTGACATGACAGCAACAATAAATCATTTTAATTACTCTTTGACATGTTTCAGTACAAAATTTTAATTGCTATCATCAAAATATGCCTTTTCAGTGCTCCTAAGTTCCTACAAGCTTTTGTTTATATGGTTGAGTATGATTTCTATATGTATGTATTAAATCTAGAAAACAGAAATGTAAATACGACGCACAATTACGAGCAAATATGCTAAATAAATAAAAATGAATATTTATAATCCACACAAATAACAGCAGCAGCAACAACAATGAGCAAATAATAAATATTTCACTTTTGCTTATTTATATAAAAGTATTCAAATGAATATTTAATAAAATTTATGTGCTGTGCAACTGACCACTCGGACACACACAACAATTTTATTTAAAACATTCTAATTGATAAAATAATGAAACAAAATATTTATTCTTTAAATGAAGCAAATTTGAAGATATATAATATTTTTGCTATAATATGGAAAACTACAATTATGGCCAACAGTTCATTTTTTTTTGTTCTTAGCAATTTTAATTAAATTTCAAATCATTTTTGAGCTATAATTTCTTACTAATTAATTGTAAATAAATTTTAAGATATAAAGAGAGTGTATCTCTCTTTGAGTTCTCAGGCATTTGGGTTATATTTATGATTTATTTATAATACAAATAATATGCTACATTACAAATAACAATCGCATAACATAATTTACATAATGTAACCTATTACCCAACATACTCACATCAAGGATAAGATACTTTCCTATTTCACATCCTATTCCTTATATATCTTAACTAATGTCTCAACTTTCCCTTCCAATTTTTCACTTCGTGCTATATATGTTTCTTGGATAATGTAAAAATTTACACTAAGGCTAAAGCTGCTACTTTAATCTCAAATAACTCTGTTGCCCGTACGCAACAATATATGTCTGTTCAGATTCTAAGTTAAGAAAAGTGGTACGCTACTTCATCTCACTTTAAGAAAATAATCTTATAATTCTCATTACATGTCCTTTCAACCAACCTAAGCTAGGCACGAAATATCTCAACAGCAAGAAACAATACCAGTATGAGTAAATAGAGATCACAAAGGATATTTAAACGATCTTTAAACTATTTATCGAAGCATTTAATATTCTATATGAATACTTTCAACCTAAAACGCTTCAAAGATTGCATAGCACAATCAAATAATTTCAGAATTATAACGGGATTATTGACCCGATCACTGTAGATTGAATAATCACCTATCGAAGTTAGAAAATTAATCCAACTCAGACTACAGCTACTGTAGACATAAGGAAGAAACTGCGTGTCATATACTTGGGGAGTGTTCGGCACTGATACTCAAACGAAAGAGACACTTAAAAGGGTGTTTCATGGATTATGAGACATAAGAATTCAAGACTAGGAAAGATAGCTCTATACTGCCTTCAAGTGAAGAAATCGGACTTGGAAAAACACTTTAATCCAACTAAACGGCACAATAGATTTTTTATGGTGCAGTGCTCGATCCCTTCTTTTTAATAGTAATAATAATTTGAACATAGTATTTCTAATGCCTCGTTTTCACTATGTTATTTTCAATATCAAATATTGTCAGTTTAATGAAAGAGCATAGTCATATTTCCATTATTGTAATATAATGAAAACGCATTTGACATACCAGTCAATTAAAATTGTCAGTTAAAATGACATATTCAGGTATTTACAATTATTAAATAATAAGCATAAAGCTCGAATAACTTCAGCGTGAACACATAATCGAAACCATTGAATTTAAAAACTGCTATCTAGATTAAATCACAATTTATTTACAATATATGTAAAGATAATCATATGCTGATTAAGCTAGTTTTGCATTCACAGTCTGCTTATAACCATAATACGTATATTAAAAATCTCTTAAGACACATTCACAATATAATTCAAAAAGATTTTAATCAGAATTCAATATTAATAGCATTAATCTAAGAGCTAATTGCTAACTTAATAAAGCATATTTATGATGTTTTACAGCATTTTTTCTTATATGTGTAAACATTACTTGAAGTAACAAAGAGTAACTGGCATTTTTGGTTTTATAAATAGTTTTATTTATTTATATTTTTCCCAGCACTCTTGCATTTCTTAACTGTAGCCATTAGAATTCGGTGGTTAAATTTTTATTTCAAACTCATTGAATATCCTAAATTTGACCAATGGACATCAAATGGGCGTCTAAAAAATGAGTCTATAATTCAAAATCGTTAGTTAGAGTTTGGCACTTGCAGTCTAATAGCATAATTAGTCAAAGATGTGAGCATCTTTTAAGCTCAGGTTTTCGTTTCAGAAGTAAGCAAACCATCTCTTAGTAGTGTACTTATTTTAATCAGTATAAATCCCTTCATATGTCTATTATTTTTTCTTCTCTTTTCTCTTTGTGTTGTACAGTTATTAACTACATCGATATTCTTGATGAATTTCACTGTTTTCATAAAAAATTTTGCCTAAAATTTCAGCTTTCAAATACGTGTTCGTCCGACACACCGGGATTAGTGTTGCCAGATTAATGTGTGCCGTCACTATCCATCGACAAAAAATCGCCATTACTTTTTAATATTCCCGCAATATGAAAAACTAAAAAAATTAAGCTTAACTAACGTCCTCTCTTGTTCTGATATTACATCTGTTTCTTGATTTTATGAACTATAATTGAACTTTAAATATAAATAGACAGTTTTGTTCTATTTTTACTGTCTATTTATAAACTTTATTTATGAACATCCCCTTGATAGTTCCATTGATAATGTGAAACGTGATTCTACTTATTTGTGACTGCGACAATACTATATTGAATACAAGGCATGTATAATGTCACAAATAGATTTCTGTATGATCTTACTGATAACATAAACAAAAAGTTCAAAGCTTTTCAAGCGATTATTATGAAATTCATACTACGTTAATTATATTATACCACAATAAATGAAACTTTTATTTAAAGAAATACTAAATAGTTTTCAATTGCACATTTTAAAAAAAGTTCTTAAAATTTTTGCATTGATAGTTGAATTCAATTTTCATATATCAACGCTCCGAAATATGTGCCCATCGAGTCCAATCAGAACAGCAATAATATGCATAATACTGCAGCTTATCAACCAATCATTGTCATTTTTTTTGTTGCCGTTTTAATGCCGAATATAAAAAATATAAGTTAACTTCAATAAAAATCCACTTTGACAGGATTCGGAAAGCAGTATTCAGCATTCATTGCAAGAGCAGTGCCATTTGCGAAATAGCCAAAGTACGATAGTTAAAAAAACAACAAAAAAAAACGTTTAATTTCACTCGTTTTATTGCAATTTTTTTTTGTGTTATCCTTCCTAAGAGCTTTCAACAGAAATCCTATAAAGTCAGTTGCATGGAATCCTTCACATTTCTATTTAGTTTTGGATTTCTTTTTAGGTTTGTTCTGCTTTTCAGCATTTATTTTGCTCTTCTTCATTTCGACTTGCTTCTTCATCAGTTCATATATATTTTTTTCTGTTTTTTCAATTTTTAACTCTGCTTTGATGCTTAATTAAACTTCAAGTCAACGTAGCAGTTGCAACTTCTTAATGTGGATTTGCCTCCATTTGTTGGTAGCATTTGTTGTTATGGGTTGCCCGTTGTCTATTTTTTCATGTTACTCCATTTCATATAGTTTCTTCTGTCTGCTTTTCGTTGTT
>NC_051846.1:34410243-34415981 GCF_002237135.1 Teleopsis dalmanni
ATGGTGGCAAAACGGTGAAAAATCGCTAATTGAGGTACATGGAAGTTATCTAATGGCCTGACACTTCAATCAAACAATCAACCAATTTGCTCCGTGAATTTATGAGTCTGCATTTGGAAATTAAAAATATTTGAAATTACAAAACTGAATATAGTCACAATAGAGTCACTATTAGCGTAGAATCACTAAAAGGAATTATTTGATTTTTGATTTTTTTTTTGTTTATTATATTATTTATGTGTATGGAATATTGCTTTAAAACACAGATGCGTAACTTTACAGTATGGATTTTTGTATAAAATTATTTTTTTAGCATTATGTGTAACTTTTCATTTCTGAATCCTTATAATTAAAGATGATTATGATTTTAAGTTCTCTGCTATTCAATAAGAATTAAAGTAAAAAAAATTAAGTTAATAAGAATTTTGTAGGCATAAGTAGAGATATTTTCATAGCATCTAGTCTCACACATCTTAAAAATCGTAAACAGATCTATAAAAATTATATTTTTTACATATATTTAAATATATATATTCAACAGTCTAATAGACTTCAACTTTAATTTGTATTAGAACAAAAAATTTAGTAATACTAGTTTAAAGTTTAGCAGACATGTAACGAAAGTTGTTGTGTTTTTATTGTAACTTAAATAAGGCTGTGAACCGTTTAAAAGCCGAATCGGTCATAACTGGACTCATTGGCTTTTTAGAGAAATTTAATCAAACCGAACCTGTGAGCTGATTGGAGGAACTGAAATATTTCGATGTAAAATTCTAAAATATATAACAAATGCAAAGATATAAGAATATATAACAAATAAGTTTGCATATGTAATTTATCTAAGTTGCTTCATATTTATTCAAATTAAAAGTTTTTAAAACGAATCTATAATTCAAAGTTTCGAACCACTAAATCGAAATACTTCAGGAATTCATATGGCCCACGGATCAGAAATTTCATTTTCATAAATGTTTTATTTATTAAATAACTTATAAGCACCAAGTCGTAATAGAGTATTGGAAAAACTATATTGCAATCTTGATAAGCCGCCTGAAATTGTATAACAACATATATGTAGTATAACTATTAAAAATAAACAGTGACAGATACTCAAGTTTTAAATACGAGAACCATTGGCTTAACCATTAGATACTTTGAAAAAGTATCTGTATTGTATTGATGGTTACAAAAAAAACTTATTTAAAATATTAAGAAAAAAAAGTTTTTCTACAAGAACTAGTATCAGAAGTATACTATAACTTGCCCTGACGGAAGATAAAGATGACGACACTAAGGAAACTTTTTATGAACAGCTTGAACAAGCATATGATCGCTGTCCCCAACATGACATCAAAATCGTTTTAGGTGACTTCAACTCAAAGGTGGGTAAAGAAACTATCTTTGGTGCTACTGTTGGAAAATTTAGCATTCATATAAAAACTTCTGTTAATGGAAGAAGGCTGATTGATTTTGCAGCGGCTAAAAACATAGTGGTTAGTAGTACACAGATTTCAGTATCTCAACATACATAAGGTAACATGGCTGTTCATTATTAGTGACAAACGGTTTGGAGGCGCTAAACACTATCAACTGGCGACAGCAAGTAACTAATCGGGCTGGTTGGCTAAGGCTACTCGAGGCGGCCAAAGACGATGGCATGTAATATACGATTTAAGGGACCATTTTGAAAAATCCCCAAATATTCTGTTACTATTATATGATGATTATCTTAAAAACTAATAAATACATCTCATATCCGCTCAAGAATACATAAAATTGTCAAGAGGCTACTATATTGCTTAATAAGTATCTTTAAGTACTTCATAAGTCCCTTGTATATTTTTAAGGATTGCTATCTGATATCTATTATTAAAATTGTAAAAACTGTTTGCATTAAGATATACAAGCAATATATCAGTATTTTGTCAATTCATCTCTCTAAGTTGTACAAGATTAGATATATTATATTGGAATATTTGAATGCATTACAAACATCTTGACATACATAACTATTTCACTTTATCTATGAGCATCACGTTTTCCTATAATTTTGTAATAGAGTAATAGTTATTTTAAATAAAATTTAAATATTTTTCTATAATTAATAAGGCGTTATATTATATTTTCAATTAAGTTCTTAATTATAATGATTTTTTTATATTAAAATTGATAATTATAACGTAAAAATTTTTAAACAATTGTTTAACTTTCGGTTCATAGAATAATTTTCTCGTAAAATATAAGTACTAAAACCAATGGTCTAATTATATAAATAGCTTAAAGAATCTTTAATTTTTGCTAAAAATATATTTACTATAAGAAAAAAAAATATTTTAATAATTTTTATTAGTTTGTATCTGTTACAATATAAAGTATATTAAGGATCAACACTACATATCACTATGATATTATTTTTCTTATATTTTGTATCTATTTCTATAAAATATTATATAATCATATTTGATTTTAAAATTAATGTACTCAAAAGAAAAAGAATAATTCGAAATATTAAGTTTCATATTCTTTAATATATTGATGCTTACAAATATAAATCATATCATTTTATTCAAATTTTTAAGATTTTATTTAATTTTAATAATATAATATTAATATAATATTATATTAATAATAATGATAATGATTTGATTCAGACCTTCTCATACAGCGGCAAAAAAAAATTTTGTAAACAGAACTAAAGAAGTCAAATTTATATTTTTATTCAAATTAATAATATTATTATTTGTAAAACTCTTTAAATTAAATTCAGAGAGGAGGTACTCATATATGTAAAACAATTAAAAATAAATGTGATATTTAACAGCATTAAAAACGTGAAATAACAGAAATAAAAGAAGAATTTACAAAAATAGCAGCAATATTTCAGTTAAAGTACAAAGTCTTGTTATACAACCAAGTTATTAAGCTAATCTGGATGTATGGCTTACAGCTATATGACAATGTCTGTTCATCAAATGTAGAAATCCTGCAAAGAGTTCAAGCAAAGGTCCTCAGAATGATAACAGGTGCACCCTGGGATGTCAGAAATGAAAACATACATTTCAATTTAGGAGTTCCGATGGTCAAAGTCGAGTTTGAGAGAATAAGGCAGAAACGTATTTCAAATCTTGAAAACCATTTAAATCCGCTGGCAGACTTCTTGCTAATATGACAACTTTCTATAGACTAAAATGAAATAATAGACCCGCCATCCTGCTTTTCTAAAGATCACTCTGATTAATTCAACTTATACGCCGTCATATCTGGTAAATAAGACCTGGCTACTTATTCAGAGGTCTCTTAAAATAATTTTCAAATCATTATACATTTCATTATAAAATAATTTGTAATTAAATGTTATTAGTTTTTAAGATTCTAAAACTTATAGCGATTCAATAAAGATATGTTGTTAAATTAAAAACAAAAAAAAAAAATATTGCGGAAGCAACAAAGAAAGAATATTTTTACAAATTAGGTACTTTAGTATAATGTTCTTATAAACATTTTAAAATAAAAAATTAGATGTTTAAATGTGAATGAATAAGTTTTGATCCTAAGTTCCAGAAAAATGTTAAAAATTAATATTTAATTAAATTTTATTGAATACGAATTCAAAACATTTTTAATGTTCAAAAGTTTTAAAAGGATTGCACAACTTTGAGATAAAGTATATCGGATTTTTTTAATTTTATGCTAGATAATGTTTTAGAAGTCTTCTTTATATGTTTGTGTTTCATTATGTTCGTATATAAAATATATTACTTACCAAAGCTGCTCCATTAACATTGGTGATAAGGACAGCAAATCCAAGAACGAATGCCCAACGTATGGGCAACATTTTTTATAAATAAATACAAAACCAATTTTGGAAATACTTTTTGTGCGATCACTAATTTTGCTAATTACACTAACACCAGCAGACTAAATTAAATAAGAAATTTTGATTTAATTATAAAAAATTTAATTTAATTTAATTAAATTTAAAAAAAGATTTCTTTAATTAAATTTGATTAAATTTAATGAAAGAATTGTTTAATTTAATTTGATTAAATTTAATAAAAGATTTGTTTAATTTAATTTGATTAAATTTAATAAAAGATTTGTTTAATTTAATTTAATTTTTGTTAATTTTAGTTTAATTTAAGTTTCATTTAATTTATTTGAATATAATTTATTTATATTAAAATAACATTAATTTAAATTAACTAATAAATTTAAAATTTAAATTTAAATTAGTTTAATATTTATTTAATTATAATAATAAATTAATTAATAAAATATAAATATTTATATAAAATATTAATAAATTTAAAATTTAAATTTAAATTAATTTAATATTAATTTAAATTCACTAATTAATATTAGCAATTTAACAATTTGATTATTTTTTTAATTATTCAATTAAAATAATTTGATATTTATTTACAAAAAAATTTAATTTAATTTAATAACTAGTGTTATTTAATAAATATAATTTTTATTATTATTAATTAATAATAATACTATTTTTATAATTTAAATATACTTTATTGTATTCAATATTACGTCAAAATTTGATTAATGTGAGTTTATTTTATTTTAAATAAATTTAAAATTTTTTTTTATTTATATATTTTATATATTATTGTATATTTAATATATATTTATTAAGTTTTCAATTTTATTTTAATTTATTTTTATCTATACTTTGATGTAATTCTAATTAATTTTAATTAATATTAGTTCAAATAATATTTTAACTTTTCTATAATTATTTAAATTAAGTATCCTTTTTTGCACTCTCTAAGTAATAGTATTGTGGCGACCCAGTTGGCTGTGCATTTATTGAATTTAAAAAGTAAAATTCAATTTCAAATATTTTTAAGTTTTTTGTTTTGATTGAGGAGAACGTTCCGATTTTTCTCTCTGTAAAAAGTTGAATAAAAGTTTATTAACATTGAAAATTTTTAGAGTTTTATTAATTAGCAAGGTGAACAGATCATTGCTAAATTGGTGACCCCGACGTGATCTCGAAAAAGTTTAAATTTAGAAATATTAACTTCTGAGCTAAATATCTAATTATCGAGTTGTGATGTCAGTTGCAGACGAAGGTGTAGTAATGGCTTCTGATAGTGGAAGTGTCGTAAACCGTGTAGCAGTGAAGGTGCCACCGTTTTGGCACGAGCGACCGGAGATTTGGTTTGCTCAGATCGAGGCGCAATTCGCAGTAGCTGCCATTACGAGTGACATCACACAGTTCAACACGGTAGTAGCAGCGATTGAGTCAAGTGTTATCGCCGATGTAAGTGATGCAGTGCTTCATCCTCCTGAAACTGGAAGATACGCTAATTTAAAGGCTTGCATCATAGAGCGGTACAGTGAGAGCGAGCAGCGGAAGATTCAACGGTTGTTGTCAGAAGTTGAACTTGGTGATAGACGCCCAACACAGTTGCTAACGGAGTTGACAGCGTTAGCTAAAGACAAGGTGAGCGATGAGTTCCTTAAGTCTCTTTGGCTGAAGCGTTTGCCACCACAAGTGCGCGCTATTCTGCAGGCATCGAACGTGGCACTAGCAGAACTGGCGAAATTAGCAGACCGTATTTGCGAGGCGGGTGATTTTCAACAGATAGCTGTAGCGTCAGCCTCTGATTGTCCAGCCTATTCTGAGAATGCTGTGATTTTACGAAGGCTTGAGCAAATCGAACAGCGTCTGAGTCGTTTGGATTTACGTCGTAGTGAGTCGGTGCAAAGTCGATCGTCAT
>NC_051846.1:34416081-34437211 GCF_002237135.1 Teleopsis dalmanni
ATATATTGTGTATTATATATTCTTTTACCAGAAAATATGCTATATATTATTATAAAATAAATTCGTTGTTAAACTGTGTTCTGCTTTTTAAAATATTTTATTTATTAGTCGGATACGAATAGCAAAGAAAAGACAAGGACAAACATTTTATTTAATTTATTGAATTTTGGCTGACCATACAACGCTATTTCGAGTATTGCCAAGTACTCCTCATCAATAGTCTTAGGAAATAAACGATTTTCCTAATTAGTTTACAGTACATAATTTGTTTGGAGTGCAAATGCCAGGCCTAGAACCCACCTTAAACGAAAGACGAAATAGTTTCTTTTCATCATAAAGACGCGTTACTTAACATGTTTATTTATTTTGAAATAAAACTGCAATATTGCATTATATCTCATTAGCATATACTAATAAACAATGTAGCGTGCAGAAAAGTTAACATACTGTGCCAAATATTTAATACTCTACATGTAAAATAATTAACAGTCTGTTAAACTAGTTTCAATTAAAATCTCAATAATGAAGAAAACAGTCGACAAATGAAAAAGTATTTAGTCCAAACTTCTTTTTAATATTCTTTCAAATCTAATTGTGGTTTAATTAGTGTAACACATAAATAACACCCAGAAGCAATGATATTAGTGTCAGTCATGTAAAGATTTCATGTAAATTAAACTATATCAGTTACATTGCGTGTTGACTATTTACGTGTACTTGATTATACAGTATGTTAATATAGCACATATTCATTTACTATATAGTTTAAATAAATTGAAAGCTTATTAAGGGTAATCAATAAATGGAAAAAAATTTTAATTACTTAAGCGACATCAATTTAAATTATTTTACTTCATGTTATTATTTTAGATATATATATTTAATTATATATAAATATCAATGAGTTAAAATTTGCATATGTGATTAAAAGTTTTATTACATATTAATCAATTAGAAATTTATTATATTACCATTAGGAGATATAAACCACAAATAATTATTTTAAACATTTTTATAGAAAGAGTAACAGTGCAATTATAATAATGCTCATATAAGAGCAATTAAATCAAAAACTTTTAACGATATATAATTATAAATAAAAATAAAAGTACTAATAATTATATATTTTAGAAGGTTTTATTTTACATGACCTTGTATTAGTCATTATACTATCAGCGGGTAAAAGTATATTGACCTTAATTCCATACTAAGTTATTTTTATTTCACCACTCTTGTAAGAAATTATGATTTATAATATACACTATATAATATATTTTTTTAAAATTTCTTTAATATTGGATTTTTTTTGCTTTACAAGCTGTTCATTAAGCAAAAGTTTTGCTGAACATACCAAAATGGATAAGGAATAACTATTTGTATTGATTAACCAGAATTTCTCTAAAAGTAATAGGTAGATTGTGCACCAAATATATATATAATAGTTCAAAACAATAGTTCAAAAACGAATTTAACAGATATTGTTTTAGTTATTTAGGTATCAGAAATACGGGCCCGACAGTACCCAAAAATAAAATAGACATATTTGTATTCGAAGATAACCTGTGCCATAGACACTACATCATCAGACCTAAAGTTAAGTCATCCTCACATTTTTATTCAAAGGTGCAATGTTGTCAGATGGATCCAACTAATATGGCCAACCCTTTATGTATCTTACAAAGATACAGATATATATTTCTTTTTATATATTATAAAAAATGTTCATATAGGTTGTGCTCAGAGTCCAAAACATACAAGTAATGTTGAATATAGTGCAATGAAGTTGTAAAAGTTTTCTGTACGTTAATACTCAGTACAGTACGAATTATGGTATTCTTTACAGTTATAAAATCCTATATATTTTAATACATTTGAAAACTAATATAAATTATTTAATTAACAAATGCATTTTACTTTACTTGACTTTACTTGACATTGTCTTTGAAACCCTAATAACATAAATGGAACCATTTTGTTCATAATATTAAAAGTTAAAAAAAAAGCAATTAAAGTTTGTAGTAAGTGAAGACATACCCGTCACCACAAAATAATTATAATGTTTCAATGTTTCAATTATACCAGTTAGCCATTTATAAAGTTGCACTATATATGAGTATTTTTAACCAATTCCACGAAAACCAAGGAAACATTCATCATTAAAGCAAAAGTAAGTTACATTATATAAAATTTTCTATTTTATTCTTGTCAGAGTTTTTTTTTTTTTTTGTTTTAAAGCAATTAGTACAATGTGTAAATTGTGTGCCTGTGGCATAAGAAGGTTGTCAACAGATGAACTCTAGGCAACTAGGCAACACACAGGAGATACAACTACCGCAATACACTTGTGCGTTTTAAAATTTTCCATTCAATTAGTTGCAGCCGAGTTTAGTTAAAGCCGCATAATAAAATTTTCACTATAAAAGTTTGAAGCTACACAAATTTGGTTGAAATGGTTGTTGTGTCGTGCATGACTGTGTCGTGCATGGCTGTGTCTTAGCCTAGGATATGTGTGCGTTAGACGTCCATGCTCACACCATTTGACAGCATAATTTATATGCTACATTTAAGTTTGGTAAGTTGATACCGCATGGAATTCACTCACACTATCAGATAAAATGAAAAACTTTATTAAATGAATGAAAAAGAAAAAAAAAATTCAATAATAAACATATGTCTTTGACAGACACACATAAATATAAATAAAGTCAATAGTTTTGAGTTGAAAAAATAAGAAGTTTAACTATTAAACAGATTTAAAAAAAATATATAATCATTTTAGAAAAGAGTTTATGTTAGAAAAATAGTATAATAAACACAAATATATATATACATCACCATGAACTATTTAATGTGGTTTATGTGTGTGTGTATTATAAGTAAGCCTTTACATAAACAAGACAAGTTACTTTCTTTTAACTTCTTAAGGACACAACAGGATTTGTCATTGTGCCTGTGCTGCCTGCTTAAGTACACCTTAAGCTGATTTCAGTTGAGAACAAAACTTTTCTATACGCACACGTAGTTAAGCCCACGTTTGTGTAGTCTTCATTTAATGTTTTATTCCCAATTTAAGAAAAACTTACGAGTACTAGCAGAATGAACCACTGAAATCTGCATGTAGTAGCTTATTGCAAAACTCAATGCAACACAATCCTACTGCATTTGCTTGCTGCAAAAATCTTACGTATTTACTTTATGTTTACAACTTTATTTAAAATTTTTTAATATTTTACGATTTTAAGTTTGTTTAAGTTGTCATTCTCTATACACGATATTCCCTTCAAACAGCAGTTCAGAAAATCTCCAAGTATGTCTAACGTAATATCCTTCAAGAGCAGCAGCAAACAAAAGTTATACGATCAAAGCCACCAACGCTGCCACCTCGAAGAATTTTCAATGCGTAAGTTCACTTCGGTTGCTGGCATCTTGAGTCGTGTCGAATTAAGTTTCTCTTAATGCGGTTAACTTGACGTACGCAGCTGTGTTTAATATAAAAGTTTTTATAATATTTAAAATAAAATTGCATTCATCTTTTACTTTTCCTTTAACACAAATCGGTTACTACTTTTCCGGAATATTTTTATTTTTAATTTTATTTTTATATTCAAAGTTAGAGAGAGTTCTATAAGAATCGTTGGTGCTGCTATGACTTTTGTACTTTACTCCATTTTATTTTTCATATTTTTCTAAGCCTTAAGCAGATTGAAAGCATACCTAAAATACAAGGAAATATGAAAGTAGTAGCGTTAAGCTCATATAATCTCTGTTTTGAATTTACTTTTATAAAGAGAAATTATCTTAAAAAATAAAATAAAACTCCGACAAATAAGCACGACTTACAAAGGCTTGTCAGTTATGAGAAATCGGCGAAAATATTAAATTTCAAATAGTAGAAATTTTAATCATTTCATTGTTTTTTTACAATTTCTCCTTACATAAAGCTCAACTACAACCAAAGAAAATAGAATTATTTTATTATTATTTTTATTTTTTATATTTCGTATTTTTTGTATTCTTTTGGTTTACTCTACAAGTCGAAAGAATTCCGTGAATGTGCATCTAACAGCTGGTAAGTATTAGAATGCTTCCTTTCATAGCTATCATTGCAAGTTGAGCTGACGTTGAACTCACTTTATGCTTATGTTAATGTAAGGAAAAATATAAAACATTTTCTGTTAATTGAAAATTATTTTGCATTACCTGTACTAACACAGCATAAATCAGTAAAAGATTACATCAACGCGTTAGAAATCCTAATTATAACGGACAGCGAAATTTCAAAAATCAATTAAAATTTTTGTTGTTGTTTCTTTATTACTGTTCAAACCCTACTAACGTAAAAATGAAGAGGCAATCACAAGCTTTTTCTGTGACTGCCCAATTTTGGTAGTTCCTCTACAGAAGATCCAGAGACTTATCAAAGCACTCACTCGATAGTTTGCGAAACTTTTCATTAATAATAACTTAAGATCTGTTAATGTATATTTGTTCATCTATGTTAACGACAGGGTTTTTTGTGAGCAAAAAACGACTCACTCGTCTTAAAACGACGAAACAACTTCATAAGTAGTAAATGTATCTGCCGATCAGTAACTGCAACCAACTTAGGCCGCAGCTTATTTCTCCAAAAGAAGAGATAAACTGTTCCCAACCCACAGAATGGCTTCGAGTTTGCAAGTGGAGAGTTTGCTCTTTATTTAGCAAGTCAGTTTCTAATTACTTTGCTGGAAATTCTAGTATGACCCAATTCCTGAATCCATATCTTGTTCTTTTGGAAAAAATAGTCAAATTATTAAGACACGTCATCACCAGTTTGATGAACTCTAATGAAAATCACCAGTTTGATGAACTCTAATGAAAATTTAGTGCTTTGATTACTTACTTCTTATTAAAACAGCATTTATACGATTCTCCATCACACCACTCTTTTAGAACTTTTTTTTTAATTTTAAATTAATAAATATTCTAAAATATTTATGACACTTGAAAACGAACAACCCTCTTATTTATGTTTCAGTACTATCTGTGTACTAAAATCTATATCAAAAAGCATATATTTTATCCCCTTAAAGCAGATAGTCGATACTTTATTATATTTTTTTGTAAGAATTTTCTAAAAAGGCGACGAATCAATTCGTCTGAAGATTTATGCTTACATGTATATATTTATTTTGAATGTAAACGATTTATCATAACTAAGCACTTCCTTCTAGCATTCCTTGTCATTCAGTATGTTTAACATATGTGCCATTTATTGAAGGAAATTTGCATATCAACACGGAAAAGCCAAGTACATATCAACCTTAGAAATAATGAAGGAGAAAACGAAAAGAAAAAATAGAATGAAAAATTGATTTATTTGAAAAAATAATATCGGGCGTACCAGAAACCACAAATCAAACTTTTGCTTTCATTAAATTTTTTGTGTCCTTTTTTTATTGTTGCTTTAATTTTAAATCATTTTTTAGGGTCAAACCAAAAATTAATTATTTACGAAGGAAGGAATCAATCAATTTCAATTTCATGTCTGCTGAGTTTGAGTTAAGTGCCCTTCAAAATAAAAATTGACAGCTTAAGGACGTACAAATATTGAGGTAAAATAAGCTTAGTAAATCAATTGTGCTTCGTAATTCAACAAGAAGGAGTAATAGATACGAATAACTAAATAGGTAATCCAGAATGACTGGCTCGATTAAAACTACCATCGTAAAGTAAATGGATTATTTTTTTTTGATATATTATTATGAAATTATTAGAAAAAATAATTAAAACACATTTAGAAATGGTATTTATTTATTATACTATTTATAAAATATAATTTATTTATTTTATTTCTATATATATTTGAAGTTTTTATAATTATATTATATTTCATTTATTTTTTATATCATTTCACTATGAAGTCTGTCATTTATTTATTATAAAATATTTGTTTTTAAACAAAAATATATATAAAATAGTGGAATAGTTTATATAAATAGTGGACAATTGAAGAAGAACTAAGAGAAGCCAATTATTCCTGGAATGATGTGTGCCGAGAATCAAATAACAGAATCCGATTTGAAAGGATGGTAGAGGCTCTATGCTCCACTAGGAGATGAGGAGAAGAGAGAGAGTGATATAAATACTATATCAAGTAACTTAATTAAGTTTTTTATGAAAAATATAACATGGAATATGTATGAGTATATGTTCTAGTTATTTTCTTGCTACATTTATCTCCCAGGAATACGTCGCGCCGATACTAAAGGTACTAAGAGCTTCCTCCTTTGGGGATCTTGGTTAACTCAAGAACCTCTAACTAAAGTGCACTTTAGATTTTGCCAAGTATTCAAAATGGTTAATGAACTTCCGAGTTTTTAAACAGTAACATAATGGGTCAATAGACTTAAGTGGATCCTTAGGATCTCTAGTATAAACGAACTTAACTTTTGTATTCCAAAATTTAAACATTCTGAAAAAAAACAATACAATAAAACTCATAGTTCTTATATTTCCAAATTTTCGCAACAATTTATATAGTTCAAATACAATTTTTTTAAAATTTATTTTGTTAACTAATAGATTAATTTAATCATGTCACTGTGCAATAATTCTCTGTATTCTTCACGATATACTAATCCCACAATTTCATTTAAGTTATTAACAAAACAATATACAATTAGTGAATTAATTTATTGTATTTATGTTTTATATTATTTTATGTTTATTATTTGTTTATTGTTTTGTATTTTAAATACATGTTATAGTTTTTAATAGTTTCTAAAGATGAGCACCGAATATGAACTATATATTGAACTTGTATAGAGTTTATATAAAATTTATGTTTAAATAGAAACAACTTGATTTGCTTTAAATAAAAATTGAACTGATTTATAAATCATTAAAATTAAAAAGAAATTTTTTAGTTCCTAAAATAAACAATTTTTTAAATAAAAAAGTGTTATTACTGATTAAATTTTATTTATCTACATATTTTTAAACTAATTAATTGGTCAATGTTTAATAATCTGCAACTTCTTAAATCAATTTTTTTAAAAAGTATGTTATTTGCACCGTAAATTCGAGTATAATATATGGTCATTTTTAGACTATATTTCTCAAAAATATATTTAAAAAATATTAAAATTTTTTTCTTCAATATGAAACCTTTTCGCTATTATATGAATAAATAGTTATTTTGTTAGTATTTAAATAAAACTAAATTTCGAAAATAAAATTTTTGTGATTATAAAACTAGTAATTATAAAGCCCAGTTATAATTCAAAACTTTTTTTTAGTTTATATTTTTTTTAAAAATAGATATTTTGTAACTGATTATGCATAAGTAGAACATTTTATTTTTAATCAGTTATTTTTATTTTATTTTTAAAGTTTTAAAGTTCTATCAAATAAATACCTTTTCACTACGACACTTATTATGTATAAATAAAAATTTTTATTTCTAATAATTTAATTTTAGGTATGTTATTTTTAATGTTTTAAAAATAGATACCTTGACATTACGACACTAATTATACATAAACAAAAATTCTTATTTTTAATCATTTGTTTCCTTTTATTTTATTTTTAAAGTTTTAAAAATAGATATCTTGTCACTGATTATGCATAAGTAAAACTTTTTATTTTTAATATTATTTTTATTTTATTTTTAAAGTTTTAAGGTTCTATCAAATAAATACCTTGTCAATACGACTCTTATTATTCATATAAAAACTTTTATTTCTAATAATTTATTTTTTGCTATTTTTAAAGTTTTAAAAATAGATACCTTGACATTACGAGACTAATTATTTATAAATAAAAATTTTTATTTTTTAAGTTTTAAAAAAAGATACCTTGACATTATGACACTAATTATACATAAACAAAAATTTTTATTTTTAATCATTTGTTTCCTATTATTCTATTTTTAAAGTTTTAAAAATAGAAACCACACTAATAATACATAAATAAAAATCTTTATATCTAATCATTTATTTTATTTTTAAATTTTAAAAATAGATAACTTGTCATTATGACAGTAATTATTTTTTATATAATTTTATATAATTTATATAATTATATATTTAAATCTATTTTAGTCATTTATTTTTATTTTGTTCTTAAAGTTCTAAAAATAGATTCCTTGCCCTTACGAAACTAAATTTTTTAACAATTCCAATAATTTTATTACAATTTATGCATAAATAAAAATTTTTGAAAAGATGTATTTCAGAAGAAATTATAATAAATTTAAATTAAATAATTAATTAAATTTAAACAAAATTATATATAATATTGTGAATATTCATTTCACAAACGTTTATTTTTAAAAGTGTTATGAAGACATAAATATGTGAAAAATCCGTAGTTAATTTAAATGAATTCCCTTAAATGTTAAATAAAATTATAGAAAATATAGGGAATGTGAATATTCAAGAGAACTCAGAATTTAATTTAGAATTTATGAATTTTGAAAATAATATTAAGGGTTAAAATAATAGAAAAATATTTCCATAATAACCAACCTTAGCTCTATAAAAGCTTCATTTCGTTAAAGGAACTTCAATGAAATTCACACAAAAAGTTACAGAAACTGCAACTTAATTGAAACAATTAGCAAATAAAGTAGAAAACTTAACATAAAATATTCATTCCCTGTTCCTGTGTGCAATTACACACACAGGCACACACATATACCACATACCACGCCCACAACTACATCGGCACACTGTCATGCATAAAATATAATGGAACATTTTAAACTGTTTCGTTAGAGATAACATGCACAATTGCTATTTGTTTTAACAACTATTTAGTGTTGTTGTTGTTGGCGTTGTTAGTGTTGTTGTTGTTGTTGTTGCTGCCACAGCTAACGCTGCTCTTATAATTGTTGTAAGTGTTCATATTATTATAGCTAAAATGTTTAAATATTATTTCTTAACTAAGTCGCACTTCGCTGAAGGGAAACTGATGCCACATTTATGTTTGCCGTTAATAAACGTACGACACCAGCAACTGCCGCTTTTCTGCTGCAGCGCTGCAGAGCTGCAGACAGCGTAGTATCAATAGCGTTAATACAACAATAACGATGATAAAGTGCAAACAACACAAAGTTAAAATAACAATAATAAAGACAACAACAATTACTTAAGGCAGCAAGCAGCATGTACTCGCATTCACACTCGCTCTAGCAATCGTATATCTTCCTACATACGATATGAGATATGCGCATATAAAGCACAACGGTAATGTCAGTAACTGCAGAAGTGAAGGAAAATAAACACAGCGCTTGGAATTAACATCCGTTTCCGGGTAAATTGACGCAATAAAATTCAAATATGTTAATGCAAAAGTTGGCATTATGTGTGAGTACCAAAAATACAATTTTCTTTAGTATTTTTACAAGCGACGTGGTGTGAAATTCATATGTTTACGTCAAGTACTTGATGAGGTTTATGATTGTGAAATTTGCGCAGGGGTTGAAGTTATCAAATGCTGTCAGTTCTATATGTGTAGTTAGACAGTTTATCAGTATGTCAGTATGTATATTTAAATTATTAGTGCCAGTACATGAGTTTTCACTACATCATCTATATGAATGTATGAGCATATGTGTGGTTGTGTGGGTGTGTTTGTATTTTTGTGGTTGTATGCAAAACCCATATACGGTACATACTCCTACTTATTAAATATTTACAGTCAATTAGAAGATAATTTTCACATTACCACGATGGAGCGTGTTACGACTTCATATTTTTAACTCGAGCAATCTGCATAGAAATAATGTTTGAAATATACTCCAAGCGTATATAACATATATATATACACAATTACAGTTGCTACAGAAACTACCCGGATGTGTGCCATATGGATCTATTGTGTGTAAATTAGATTATATTATAGCTTTGTTTATTTGAGGACTATTGGTCACGGCATAAATTTTCTTGTTAAAAATTAATTAAATTTTTAATTTCTAAATAAGTTTTATTATTAATAAAAAAGTTTTGTATATGTGAAAATTTTTTATTAATATTAAAAATTTATTAGTAGCCCCAAAAGAATAATTAACAAATAAATGAATATAAGAAATATCTGCAAAAATTTCAGTGATGAAGAATATTTAACTACACTCAAAACTGACAATAAATAAATTAATAAAAAAATAAATAAAATTTTGTTGTTGTAAATCACAATACTTTTAAAAACTCATTTAATACTGTTTGAAACTCATTGTATTTAAACAATATATTTTGTTAAGAAATGATTTCTTTTCGTCATAATTAACTTTAATATTTAATTAAAGTTTTTTTTTGTTATTTTCCTTTAATAAAAAACTTTTCGTACAACACATTTTACATAAAAAATTTATTACTACGGTTTAAAGATAAATAAATTATTTTTATTAATACTATTTTAGATCAATTCAGCAGAAAAGATCAACAATGGTTGTAGTGTTCCGCTCCATTAGGAGCTGGTACCCCGTTTATTCCTATTTTGGTCCAATGAGTTATGTTATTTAGTTAAGTTTTAATTAAGTTAGAATGATGTTATTTTTTAAATATAAAAGAAAATATTTTTTTTTACTTTTAACCCATGTATTTATATTAACATATATATAAATATATTGTACTATATTATATATGAGATCCAAATATTATGCAATTTTAAATAATGCAGGTGAGGATCTTATTATATGTTATTCTATTTATTATAATATACTCGTGTTTATTTTCAAACTCATTATATAAAGAAAAAGTACTGATATGACGATATATTCGATAATAGAAGGTTTAGATACTTCTAAAGATGTTGGTAGAAACCAATTAAACGTGGGCAGAAGGTGGGCACAGTGGACAGAACTAAAAATAAACGACCAAAATTCGAACTAGTAAAGATATTGAAATGAAATTTTACTTAAATATAGTTTTCTTTCTTTTAAATGTATTTTGACCCAAATTAGCTTAATACATACTGCAGAGTGTGCGTCTGAATTTAATGTGTTATAAGCTCGTTTTTGTTTAACCGAGTTTACTAAAATTTGGAATATATAAAAGAATCAAATATTTATAAAATATATAGTATTATATTTAATTTTGATTATTATATTGATTTTTCTGTTAACATATCGATGTTCATTCAAGATCATTTTATGTATAAAAAAATATAAAACAAAGAATGCAATACTTTATCAGCACCGATACTTTAGTGCTAAGGTAAGTTTAGTTTAACTGCTGACTAGTATGTTTTTTGTCCGGTTTGAATCAGGTCGATAGCTAAGTCTTGAAAATTGTTCAAATGAACGGGAAAGTTATTTATGTGCATGCTTGTGAGATAGCTATTGAGGCAACAGGCGAATTAGCCAAACAGCTCCCACCACTTATAACAGTTAATTACTTGACGTTTGACTGTGCCATTAAAGAAGTTGCTGCATTAGAAAATTAATGTAAAGGAAAGAGAGTTACTAAGCTGATAAGATAGCTATTGAGGTACGAAACCGCAGAAATTGACAAAGAGAACCTATTATTTAAAATAATTTATCAGCCGTTGTTCTACTCTGCCTTTAAGTAGGTAGCTAGATTAGGAAAATTACTTAAAAGAAAGAGAGTTGTTTACGTATATACCGATAGGCTAGCTATTGAAGCCCATAACCGACGAAGTTATGAACCGAACTTTTAATAATAATTTATATCCTGGTGCCGCACTGTGGTCCTAAGTAAGTCGCTAAATCAGGAAAACTATTTTAAAGAAGGGGTGTTGCTTACGTATATGTGGAAAGCATAGCTATTTAGGCACGTAACTAATGAGGTTATAAAAATGATGGAAGCTTTAATAATAATTTAATAATTTCTGGCGCCGTCAGGAGGACGCTAGATAAGGAGAACTATAAGAAGGCGAGTTGTTTATATATATGCAGATAGGATATCTAGTAAGACACCTAACCAAGGTTATGAATAAGGTGGAAATTTTAATATTTTTTATGTCGTGGTGTGGCACTCTGCTTTCAAAGAGGTTGCTAGATCTGTAAAACTATATTAAACGAGAGGAATTGCTTATGTGTATACGATTGCTATTGAGATTTGTAAATAACTCAATTATTTATAACCCGATGAGGCACTGTGCATTGAAAAGATTGCTATATCGGGAATACTTTTTAAAGAACCGAATTAAACTATTGCTATAAGTTTTGATGACAAGACTGTTTGGGTACTATTTGGATGCTGTACTTCCTATCAGTATCTGCCATTGCTGTGCCAATAAAATAAAATGTGTACTACATGATATATGTACCTGATAGAGTACATAAAACAAAAGTAATATAAAAATCATCAAATGAAATCAATACACAACAAATAAAAATTCAGTTCAAACAAAAACCAATTGTCATCGGACATTCGCATCAACCGGACGTTTATGATTGCTGCAGGAAGCAACTCACTGACACTAAAAAGAAAATAAATAAGAATTGGAAAATAATAAGAAAAAAACGCAAAAAAAACGCAGTTAGTAGTAAACAAAAATTAAAAAAATTCTATTGGAAATAACTCCAAAACCAACATAAATTTCAACTGAGCTGACAGTTGTGAAAAACACAAAAACAACAAAGTCGAAAAGGAAGAAATATGAAATTTGTTATGCCAAGTATTGGTGTCTCAGACACAATTGTTAGTCTATTTCTTCTTCTTCGTCTATCCCATCTTGCTTAGCGTTTTTTTTTGGTTTCGTAACAAAAAAGAAAACACTTGACAGACGTTGCAGGAAAAAGTGTGTAAACTCTAAAATTGTCGCCTTCCTACTGACATATCAGTGCAATGCCGTTTGTCATACAACACTTTTTTGTCTTTTCACCCTTAAGGCACTTCCGTTACGTATGGAATAAAAAAAGGCATAAATAAATTTGTAAAAAAAAAAAATAAAGTTTAAAACAAAAAGAACGTATAAGACGTAAATGAGGAAAAAAAATAAAAATTGTACTGATCTGGTATCATTTTTCAAAACCGCACTAAACTGAAACTTAGAAATGACAAAACCGAAGTTACTGCGGCATAAGTTTGTCGACACCTTTTGCATTTGTGACTTACGAATTGTGAATTGCGAATTGCGAATTGCATTTCCTTGTATAATTCAAAAAAAAAAACAAACAAAAAGCGAAGAAAGTAAATAATAGCATAAAAGAAATAACAACGAGGAGAAATGCAGAAAGTAAAAAAAAATCAAACGAACACACAAACAACTAAGAAAACTTAAACCGGAAACGCAAGATTTGAAGTTGGTAACACTGCGTTGCAGTGCTTAGTGCAACGGCAGTAGCTCTTACGTTGGGTTTGGAGTTGGGGTTGATGACGACGTTAGGGTTGACGGCAAGTTCGTTTGTATTCGGCTTAAGTTTGTTTGCTTTGCATTCCTTGCCACGACACCTTTTCAAATAAAACGCGCTGCAAAAACTTTAAACAAACAATATTTTTTACACTAACAACGTAACTAGTGTTGCCAGCATTAAGCAATTTACAGATACACAACTAGTCCTTTTTTAAAGTTTATTTCTTCGATTGCTTAGCCTGACATATTCTTCTCACACTTTAGTTCCTGGTTTTTAATTTTTTTTTTATTTTTTTTAATGCTTCTTATTTTTTTTTAAAGAGTTTTATTTTTTTCATGTCCTTTTTATTTTTTTTACTAATACTTTTTTGTTGCTTATGTTGCAATTGTAAACATTGGTGGCAACTTGAGCAGTGTAAGTGACAATGAGCGGTTGTCGCTGCAACATCAAAAGCACTCCACGACTTGAGGCAGGAAAAAATTCGCGAAATGTAAAACTTTTTCGATTAAAAAATGGACAAAAAAAAAGAATTTATATGAAAATATTTGCATTTTTATTTGTATTTGTATTTGTTAGTGAAAAATGTGCCACAGAAGCAAACAAATTCGCAAGGACTCAGAATTGCACGAGCACAAATAAGACGCCAGTAAAAAATTGTTCTGCAAACAAAAACGGCAAAAGAAGTATTAAATTAATTTGTTTAAAGGACCCAACTCTTAAAGGATAAAGGTGATTTGAATAAATTCTTAACTTTACAAAGCATTACTTGCAAAAATTAGTGTTGGGAATATATTAAAAATGTAGTAGTTACCGTTGCTTAAACAACAAAACAAAAAAATAAAAATACTTAAAGCATTTACAATGAAATCCATTTACAAATAAAAATTTAAGTTTTTTAATAGAAACGTAAACTAGCTGGAGATTGTCTCTCTTGAGCTGTACCTGAAGTCATATTCCATAATGAAAAAAGATCTCACGAAGGAAGTGCCTTCCATCAATTTAAAAAATTTTGAGTTTCTTAATAGAAACTTGAAGACGCTAGCTAATATCCCTGTTAAAGTGTCTCCTAGCATATATTTTATAATAAAAATTGGAGTCACTAAGGAAATACCATCCCTCAAAATATGATTGGTAAAGGTATGTACATGTGTAAGTTTAGGCTAGTAATGAGCGTGTGTGTACTTTCTGATATGCGGTCAAACTTGTCAAAGCTGTGCTATTTTAATTCACGCATATGTATATAACATTTATATTATAAATAATATATATTATTAACATTATTTATTTCACGCAAATATTTTATGTTTAAAACTTAAATATAAATATTTGATATGTACGTATATATATTATAATATATCTTATATTCAATATATATATTATCAGTACACAAGTTGTATACTGGAATGATATATATTGACACACTCGTCGTAGTCATTTTTATTAAAAAAAGCTTTTACGTACATAAAGCTCAGCATATCATAAAATAGACGGACCCGTATATGGAGGTCTGTCGACATAAGAAATAATAAATGTTTTGTTTTTTTCACACCATGCAATATAAAGCACAATGTCAAAGATGTAGCGAACTCAATGAAGTTGTTAAGGTAGTAATTTAAAAAAATTGAAATAATATATAAAAAAAAGATGTATTATGCTCACGCATAATCGCACGTGACATGTGAATTTCATGGGTCACAGTCCAGACAGTCTTCTGCAGAAATTAGAAACGGATTTGTTATTATAATGAGTCTACTGGTAACTTTTTTAAGTATATTGTAAAAGAGGTTTTATAATTATTATAAAAATAAACAAAAACTCGTTAAATTTATTTATTTAAAAAAGACTCATCTTTTTTAACAATACTTTAACAAGCAATACAGTGCTAGGAAGAAGCACATATTAGCTGTGTAGATTAACGTAAATTGTGTATATAAATACGTACATGATATTATAAAACTGTAGTTGACCTAAGTTGGTACGAGTTTAATATAATATTTATGGATTTAAGATTAATTTTTTTTCTTATGGTTTTGTTATGTTTGATCCAATATTTATATCATTAGATATAATTCATATAATCAGAAATGTGGTTAATTTATATGCATTAATATATTTTAAATTATGTGTATATACATACGTATTCAAAAATAATCAAAAATATAACAAAAAATATTAAAAAAATAATAATCTAATAATATCATTTCCTAATTTCAAAATCGAATACTCAAACACAAATGCTTAAAATATTTTCCCGGTTTTCCCCATTTTATGACGAATTTAGTAAATACGCTCCAGTGTGTAAAAATATAAATTAGTTTTCAAGATAAGGAACTTTAAAGTTGGAAATTGTGATATGAAAATCATCAGTAGCAAGGACGCCCATCATTGAGGCTTCTAAATATAATGACTCCTTGAACGTCTTTAAAAACTAAACAGTTTACAATTTCAAAATGAACTTGCATAAAGATGGTACTATATACCGTATTACCAATAATAATTACCCTGTAATTGATAATTGAGTGTAATCTAATTACAAAAGTGTTTATTCCAGCATAGTTCTGTGTATACTTCTTGACAGATTTACAAAGCAAAAGCAAACACTTTTAAAACACCTATAAACTCAATGCCTATAAAATCAAGACCGAATACAAGTGTGCAATTCAGTTTATAAATTTAAAGCTGTAAAGCTGGATCTGGAGATAATGTTATAGCTGTGAATTAAAAACCCAGCAAAATTAACTAAAATTACTGAGCAGGTCATTCAATAAGAGCTAATAATGATAACTAACTATTTAAAACGCATCATGTCAGAGATCTACTCAATTTTAATGAAGTTGAAGTGAAAGCCATTCAAAATAAAGGTAAATAGGTAGTATGGACAGAATGAAAATGCTCTGAACCTGAGATTGTAGAATAGAAGCCAATTAAGTTGATTTTTTTACTTAATATATTTTTCCCCGATCAGAGGGAATTGTAGAGCAGACGTGCTAGCCAGAAAGGGTGCTTCAGGCCTTCACTCGACACATCTAACTAATCTGGGCATATCGTTAACATCATGCAAATTTTTACTGAGTTCCTTCTGTGCTAAAATTTTTAATAAAAGATGGGAAGACTCAACGATATGTAGGCATCTGTATGCCATTTGGCCACTTCCCGCTAAAAGGAAATCCAATATTCTTATTGAGATGCACTGTAGAGATATCAGTCTTATGCTAGATTTACTTATAGATCACTGCAAACTATAGAACCATGCCAGAAGATTGAATCTTCCTTTCAATCATACCAGTCGTAGCTGTGGGGAAGACAACGGGAGTGTCTTTTATTTACTCTGTCCTTGCTCTGTTCATGCACGCTGGCGACTCAACAGTTTCGGAGCCCCTTTTCTTGAGGAACTTTATCACTTGGCACTAAACAGCATTTTGAGCTTCGTCAGCGTTTGTAGTTGGTTTTAAACTCTGAGTTTTTTTTTATATACGATAATATATGCCAAGACAATAGGACAATAGGCCTAAGTAAATTCCCTAGGGAATGCCGGTATAACCTAAACTAACCTACTTTGACATATAATATTTATTATTTTATTTAATTCGTATTCAAAATCAAATTTCAATATTGGATATATTATTTGCTACACTGCATGTTATTAAGACCAGATATAATATAGTCTAAATACAAAAATAAAAAGTAAATATTAAATCCAATAAACTCTTTTGAGATATATTTATTTCGATTGGCCATTACACATCATTTGCAAAATCCTTAAATATGTGGAGCTATTAAAGGAAAAAAATGGCAAAGTCCATATATCTAAAGTTTTAAATCAATAAAACGAAGTGCATGTGAACTTTCATATAAGAAGGTAATATAAAATTTTAACACATGGTGGCAACTATTTACAAAACGTCAACCTAACTTATCACCTTCACAGCAGTGGCAGTAAAAAATTTAAAGGACGAAAAATAAAATGGAAAATAAGGTAAATCTGGCAGTAAGGAAAACAAACGAGGACATTTTTCTTATAGTGAAAAAGCAAAAATAAATGTGGTTACACAAATTTCATCTATGGAAATAAAAACTTATCAAGAAAAGTAATTTATTTTGCATAACCAAGAAGAAAATTATTAGTAGAATAAACTCTGAAAATATAGGTTACTCATACGCAGTGTGGTGGATAATATTTTATCAAGGTAATATGGCAGGAAACAAAGTGAAGCGGAAGACAAGCACTGACACAAATTAGAATTTGCTATTAATTTTTGCAATTTCTAAACAATTTTAAAATGAATAAGTAGAAGACTAAAAATAAAATAGGAAAAATAAAATAAAAAAGTTATAATAGATCAACAGTTGTATGAAGCATCATTATGCAAATGGGTTATGAATATGACAATATGAAGGTAAAATAAAAACTATCTCTTAACAATAAGAGTAAAAACTTTAAGCAAAATTTTTTAATCATTTTAAAATGGTCTAAAATTGAAGAAGTTTACTAAAAGCCGAAAATAGGACAATATCAGTTTAACCAAATTAAAGTTGTAACAAGAATGTCGGTTGCTCCTTTTATCCTGAATTGAATGCGCACATTTTTCTGTGTTATTTTGTGTTTTTTTTTTGTTTTTTCAGAGTTTACATTTAGGACTTGTTTTCTTATTTAAGATACATTTTGCTCACCATATTTGTTGAGCTTGTTGTTGTGCCTTGGAAAAGCGAATAATGGTAGCTACAAAATCAACTGCATATACACTGGGGAACCATAACCATTTGTTTGCGGAGGCAGTAGTATTGTATTTTTTTCATTTAAATTTTTTTTTTTGTGCAAATTTTTAAAAGCGTTTACGATTTTTAAAATTGCTACCGAAATGCTGAAAAACTGTTAGTATCTAAAAAAAAAAAAGTATCTGAAAAGTAAAATCAAAGTAATGCAAAGGGCGGAAAAACTATTGCACAGATTGAGTGAACTTCGATACTACGTAGAGCATTGTACCTAAGAGTGTAAGAGTGAGTGGTTCTATCAACGGAGATAAGTGAAGAGTATACATAAAGCTGCTCAAAGTATCAATGAGCAGTCGTATTTCGTTCAACTTAAATGGTAACGACAACAAAATGCTGTTGTTATTGTCGAAGGGAATGACAAGTTTGTGCAAAAAAATTGACCAAAATCTACTTGAAAGCATGAAAAAGTTTAGTAAATATATGGTACATAACAAACAGATGAAAAAAAACTACTAATCGAAAAATTGAAGAGGATTGATGACAAGAAAATGATGCTGATTGTAGCTCTTATTTAAGGAGTGACATTCGGTTTTATCTGAAATTTTATACATTTTTTTCTATGGCATTTTAGATATGAGAACGAATCAAAAAAAAAAGGAAATATGAACAAAACCAGAGGGAAAAAAATATTAAAATTTATTAGAGAAGTCAGAGGGAGAAGATATGTCAGAACAATTAGTGTTTAAAATTACTATATAAAAAACCTATATATATGAAAATAAGTCTATTTATAATAGTTATAATAGCGTCTTAAATCCTATGTGCACATATTCCGCAATCTTCCATTCCTAAGAGGTAGTTTTAGTGGGTTCAAGTCTCACACTGTGGCTTTCGACCTTCCACTTATGGTACAAAACAAAACAAAAAAAAATATATGCACATATTAAAAACATCTTGACTCGAACTGAAACTGACATATTTGAAGATCGTAGCTAAACACTTTAGTTATTAAAGATTTAAATTAAATATGATAAAGAACAATATATATAGAACTTTGAAGAGTTCAATAAATGGCATTAATTCCCAATAATTGCTCTTGTAATTAGCACTTGAAGAGAAAGTAAATATACTTCACTAGTGATCTTCAAACTATAGAGAGCCTGTCATGTTTATAGATCATAGTTGCAAACTTCAGTTAATTAAAGATTTAAAGTTAAATATCAAGAAGACAATATATTTTAATAATTCTCTTTGCAGCTTGCGATTAGCTCTTGTAGAAAAAGTATATATAGTGCACTAGTGATTTTCAAACTGTTAAAGGTCAAAGACAAATAGTCATGCTTATAAATTATAGTGCTAAATTTTTGTTAATTAAAGATTTGAATTTAAATATGAAGAGCACACTATATGTCAACAATTCTTTTTAAAGTTTGTGATTAGCATTTGTAGAGAAAGTTAATATAATGCACCAGTGCTTTTAAAACTGTGCAAAGTTATAGAGAAATTGCCACGTTTATAGATCATAGTTGTAAACTTCAGTAATGAAATATTTAAATTTAAATATGTAGAGAACATATTTTAATAATTCTTTTTACAGCTTGTAATTAGCATTTGGAGAGAAAGTAAATGTAAATGATTCCAGTGCTTTTCTAACTGTTTAGAGTAATAGAGAACTTTTAAAATTAATTGTAGTTAAATGCAGATTACTATCTAATTCTACTTGTACATAATATTTTTAGTATTTGATAAACCATCATTTTCATAAAATTTTGGAAATTGTTCTACAGTGTATTAATGCTCTGAGAGACTAGAGATAATTGAAATTTTAAAGTCTCTGATCGATTTGAACACAGAAATTAAACGCAAAACACTATCTCATTCTATTTATATATATTCTATTCAATGTATAAGAATTCTATATTTTTGGATCATTTATATTTAATTGCGAAGTTCCTAGAGCTTTACAGGTACAAGAGACTTTCGAGCTCTTAAAAATATGAAACTCAGAGTACTGTGAGTATTATTGTTATTATTTATTTATTATTTTTATTTATTTTATTATTTTTATTTTTGATTCATTTTAAATTTATTGTATTACATAGAAGTTAATAAAACTTATATTATATATATAAAGCTAACAGCTATGGCATTTTAGCCGTCTGCCGAGTACTTTGAGTATGTCAAGGTAATATTTTCTAGTTAACATGAAATAACACTATATTTTCCTTAAACACTGCAAATGGTATTACAGAGAGCTGAAAGCTAAGTAAAATACAATTAATAGAGATAAATACGATACGATATAGTAGAGACCTTTTGAATAGTAGTGAACTACAACAACAAAATATATTTTTATATTATTTTAATTAAATAAATTTTTGGGTACTATGCAGCTATTTTGAGTATTGCCAAATACCCATCATCAGTGGTCTTAGAAATTCTGTATAATACAGTTTAATAACTTCAGAGTATTACACAGAAATTAATCTATGGAAGTATGTTTTCCCCAGATATAAGTTGTAAATGCACATATTTCGAATGCATTCCTAAGGTATGTGTATTGAACATTAATGATATATTTTTAATAATTTATATCATATCATTGGACTTAGTTTACGCTTTTCCACTTCTATTCCCACTAAATAATTATCTTTACTCAAAAGAATATAGCAACTTAATAATTTTAATATTTATTTAATAAAACTAAATATATTTCTGTGGTATTAAGTTATTGTTATTCCCAAAAAATTATTTTCTTTAAATTTGTGGCACTATTTGCGAGTATTAAAAGATTGGCCAATATTTTGCTAATGAAATTGGGTCGAATCCATAAATATCAAAAATGTGTCGTTATTAGTAACTTATGTGGCAATCGCTAAGCATAAAAGCTGGCGATAAAACTGCTACAATATTTATAAAATATTTTCACATAACTTTGTGCATGTGGATATATGTAGATATACATTCAAACTATATATATAGTATGTAAGAACAAATGTGTATATATGAAGGCATATATTTAGCTTAAATAATTGTTGTCCTGCTTGTTGGCTGCAGGACAAAATTAAAAAAAAATAGCATATATACATAGTGAAGCCTAATTTTTGCTTTAAT
>NC_051846.1:34437311-34480413 GCF_002237135.1 Teleopsis dalmanni
AACTAAAATTACTGAGCAGGTCATTCAATAAGAGCTAATAATGATAACTAACTATTTAAAACGCATCATGTCAGAGATCTACTCAATTTTAATGAAGTTGAAGTGAAAGCCATTCAAAATAAAGGTAAATAGGTAGTATGGACAGAATGAAAATGCTCTGAACCTGAGATTGTAGAATAGAAGCCAATTAAGTTGATTTTTTTACTTAATATATTTTTCCCCGATCAGAGGGAATTGTAGAGCAGACGTGCTAGCCAGAAAGGGTGCTTCAGGCCTTCACTCGACACATCTAACTAATCTGGGCATATCGTTAACATCATGCAAATTTTTACTGAGTTCCTTCTGTGCTAAAATTTTTAATAAAAGATGGGAAGACTCAACGATATGTAGGCATCTGTATGCCATTTGGCCACTTCCCGCTAAAAGGAAATCCAATATTCTTATTGAGATGCACTGTAGAGATATCAGTCTTATGCTAGATTTACTTATAGATCACTGCAAACTATAGAACCATGCCAGAAGATTGAATCTTCCTTTCAATCATACCAGTCGTAGCTGTGGGGAAGACAACGGGAGTGTCTTTTATTTACTCTGTCCTTGCTCTGTTCATGCACGCTGGCGACTCAACAGTTTCGGAGCCCCTTTTCTTGAGGAACTTTATCACTTGGCACTAAACAGCATTTTGAGCTTCGTCAGCGTTTGTAGTTGGTTTTAAACTCTGAGTTTTTTTTTATATACGATAATATATGCCAAGACAATAGGACAATAGGCCTAAGTAAATTCCCTAGGGAATGCCGGTATAACCTAAACTAACCTACTTTGACATATAATATTTATTATTTTATTTAATTCGTATTCAAAATCAAATTTCAATATTGGATATATTATTTGCTACACTGCATGTTATTAAGACCAGATATAATATAGTCTAAATACAAAAATAAAAAGTAAATATTAAATCCAATAAACTCTTTTGAGATATATTTATTTCGATTGGCCATTACACATCATTTGCAAAATCCTTAAATATGTGGAGCTATTAAAGGAAAAAAATGGCAAAGTCCATATATCTAAAGTTTTAAATCAATAAAACGAAGTGCATGTGAACTTTCATATAAGAAGGTAATATAAAATTTTAACACATGGTGGCAACTATTTACAAAACGTCAACCTAACTTATCACCTTCACAGCAGTGGCAGTAAAAAATTTAAAGGACGAAAAATAAAATGGAAAATAAGGTAAATCTGGCAGTAAGGAAAACAAACGAGGACATTTTTCTTATAGTGAAAAAGCAAAAATAAATGTGGTTACACAAATTTCATCTATGGAAATAAAAACTTATCAAGAAAAGTAATTTATTTTGCATAACCAAGAAGAAAATTATTAGTAGAATAAACTCTGAAAATATAGGTTACTCATACGCAGTGTGGTGGATAATATTTTATCAAGGTAATATGGCAGGAAACAAAGTGAAGCGGAAGACAAGCACTGACACAAATTAGAATTTGCTATTAATTTTTGCAATTTCTAAACAATTTTAAAATGAATAAGTAGAAGACTAAAAATAAAATAGGAAAAATAAAATATAAAAGTTATAATAGATCAACAGTTGTATGAAGCATCATTATGCAAATGGGTTATGAATATAACAATATGAAGGTAAAAATAAAAACTATTTCTTAACAATAAGAGTAAAAAGTTTAAGCAACATTTTTTAATCATTTTAAAATGGTCTAAAATTGAAGAAGTTTACTAAAAGCCGAAAATAGGACAATATCAGTTTAACCAAATTAAAGTTGTAACAAGAATGTCGGTTGCTCCTTTTATCCTGAATTGAATGCGCACATTTTTCTGTGTTATTTTGTGTTTTTTTTTTGTTTTTTCAGAGTTTACATTTAGGACTTGTTTTCTTATTTAAGATACATTTTGCTCACCATATTTGTTGAGCTTGTTGTTGTAGTTGTTGTGCCTTGGAAAAGCGAATAATGGTAGCTACAAAATCAACTGCATATACACTGGGGAACCATAACCATTTGTTTGCGGAGGCAGTAGTATTGTATTTTTTTCATTTAAATTTTTTTTTTGTGCAAATTTTAAAAGCGTTTACGATTTTTAAAATTGCTACCGAAATGCTGAAAAACTGTTAGTATCTAAAAAAAAAAAAGTATCTGAAAAATAAAATCAAAGTAATGCAAAGGGCGGAAAAACTATTGCACAGATTGAGTGAACTTCGATACTACGTAGAGCATTGTACCTAAGAGTGTAAGAGTGAGTGGTTCTATCAACGGAGATAAGTGAAGAGTATACATAAAGCTGCTCAAAGTATCAATGAGCAGTCGTATTTCGTTCAACTTAAATGGTAACGACAACAAAATGCTGTTGTTATTGTCGAAGGGAATGACAAGTTTGTGCAAAAAAATTGACCAAAATCTACTTGAAAGCATGAAAAAGTTTAGTAAATATATGGTACATAACAAACAGATGAAAAAAAACTACTAATCGAAAAATTGAAGAGGATTGATGACAAGAAAATGATGCTGATTGTAGCTCTTATTTAAGGAGTGACATTTGGTTTTATCTGAAATTTTATACATTTTTTTCTGTACCATTTTAGATATGAGAAGTTTTAATGAATCAAAAAAAAGTGAAAAAGTGAACAAAACCAGAGGGAAAAAATATTAAAATTTATTAGAGAAGTCAGTGGGAGAAGACATGTCAGAACAATTAGTGTTTAAAATTACTTTATAAAAAACCTATATATATGAAAATAAGTTCATAAATCATATATGCATATATTCCACAATCTTTCATTCCTAAGAGTTAGTTTTAGTGGGTTCAAGTATCACATTGTGGCTTTCGACCTTTCCACTTATGGTACAAAACAAAAAAAAAATAAAATATATGCACTTATTAAAAACACCTTGTTGGCAAAACGAGAGCCAACATTATGCAAGTTATCTAACTGAAACTGACATGTTTAAAGACCGTAGTTAAACACTTTAGTTATATTAAAGATTTAAATTAAATATGATATAGAATAATACATATAGAACTTTGAAGAGTTCAATAAATGGCATTAATTCCCAATAATTGCTCTTGTAATTAGCACTTGAACAGAAAGTAAATATACTTCACTAGTGGTCTTCAAACTATTTGAAGTTATAGAGAGCCTGTCATGTTTATAGATCATAGTTGCAAACTTCAGTTAATTAAAGATTTAAAGTTAAATATGAAGAGGACAATATATTTTAATAATTCTCTTTGCAGCTTGCGATTAGCTCTTGTAGAAAAAGTATATATAGTGCACTAGTGATTTTCAAACTGTTAAAGGTTAAAGACAAATAGTCATGTTTACAGATTATAGTGCTAAACTTTTGTTAATTAAAGATTTGAATTTAAATATGAAGAACACACTATATGTCAACAATTCTTTTTACAGTTTGTGATTAGCATTTGTAGAGAAAGTAAATATAATGCACCAGTGCTTTTCAAACTGTGCAAAGTTATAGAGAAATTGCCACGTTTATAGATCATAGTTATAAACTTCAATAATGAAAGATTTAAATTTAAGTATGTAGAGAACATATTTTAATAATTCTTTTTACAGCTTGTAATTAGCATTTGGAGAGAAACTAAATGTAAATGATTCCAGTGCTTTTCTAACTGTTTAAAGTCATAGAGAACTTTTAAAATTAATTGTAGTTAAATGCAGATTACTATCTAATTCTACTTGTACATAATATTTTTAGTATTTGATAAACCAACATTTTCATAAAATTTTGGAAAGTGTTCATTTATATTTAATTCCGATGTTCCTAGAGCTTTACAGGTACAAGAGACTTTCGAGCTCTTAAAAATATGGAACTCAGAGTACTGTGAGTATTATTGTAATTATTTATTTATTATTTTTAATTATTTTATTATTTTTATTTTTAATTCATTTTAAATTTATTGTATTACATAGAAGTTAATAAAACTTATATTATGTATATAAAGCTTACAGCTATGGCCTTTTAGCCGTCTGCCGAGTACTCTGAGTATGTCAAGGTAATATTTTCTAGTTAGCATGAAATAACACTATATTTTCCTTAAACACTGCAAATGGTATTACAGAGAACTAAAAGCTAAGTAAAATACAATTAATAGAGATAAATACGATACGATATAGTAGAGAGCTTTTGAATAGTAGTGAACTACAACAACAAAATATATTTTTATATTATTTTAATTAATTAAATGTTTGGGTAGTATGCAGCTATTTTAGTATTGCCAAATATCCATCATCAGTGGTCTTAGAAATTCTGTATAATACAGTTTAATAACTACAGAGTATTACACAGAAATTAATCTATAGAAGTATGTTTTTCCCAGATATTAGTTGTATATGCACATTTCCTAATGTACGTGTACTGAACATTAATGAAATATTTTTAATAATTTATATCATATCATTGGACTTAGTTTACGCTTTTCCACTTCTATTCCCACTAAATAATTGTCTTTACTCAGAAGGATATTGCAACTCAATAATTTTATTATTTTTAAATAATTTTATTTAATTAATAATACTAAATATATTTCTGTGGTATTAAGTTATTCTTATTCCTAAAAAAATTATTTTCTTTAAATTTGTGGCACTATTTGCGAGTATTAAAAGATTGGCCAATATTTTGCTAATGAAATTGGGTCGAATCCATAAATATCAAAAATGTGTCGTTATTAGTAACTTATGTGGCAATCGCTAAGCATAAAAGCTGGCGATAAAACTGCTACAATATTTATAAAATATTTTCACATAACTTTGTGCATGTGGATATATGTAGATATACATTCAAACTATATATATAGTATGTAAGAACAAATGTGTATATATAAAGGCATATAATTAGCTTAAATAATTGTTGTCCTGCTTGTTGGCTGCAGGACAAAATTAAAAAAAAATAGCATATAAGTATACATAGTGAAGCCTAATTTTTGCTTTAATACTATACTTGAATACTCGTATCTATATATACAATGTAATAAATTCTTAATTAAATGGTTATATACTTTACTCAAAATATATATATTCGTATACCAAATTACAGCCAACAACAAAGCAAAAACCTACTCACGCCACATTAACAGCAACAAAAGTCAGTCTGATATATTGGTCGAGTGGGTGTTACACAGTGATTATGTCGGGTCATTTCGGTAGCATTAATCTTACAAATGAGCAGTGAACTTAGGCTGTAGTTATGATGCCAAGGAAAAGTGTATTGTACTCGTATGAAGTGATTTCGATGATTTAAATATGTGCGCATATCGCCAAACATATTTTACTTGTGCCACAGTTGAGTGGAGCATAGAGTCTAGAGTGGAGTATGGCACATTGGATTCCGAACATTAATCATATAAATCTGTGATATTTAATTTAAGTGGTTTTGTATATATAAACGGGCGGTTGGTTGACTTTATTGCGTCTCTTAGGAATTTCAAACATATTTATTACAAGCGAAATGAATTCTTCTCAGAATTTGATTTGATTTGTATAATTTTATAAGCACAATTAACTTCTTGATTACTTATTTTATGTAAAACACAAGTAAGGGTAATTTGTGTAAAATATGTTTGGTAAATTGCTATGTCATTTAATATAGCTGAAAGTAAATAAGTTTATTAGCCGTTAAATGCTATAAAAATAAATTTAAATTAGATAAAATTGACTTTTATTATTTTTTAGTATGCCATCTACTTGACCTTTTTATGCAATGTGCATATATAATTTTATCTATTCATTTTAGAGAAAATATCTTAATAGTCACTTAAAATTTCCTTCCAACACTAAAAAGGGAATAAAATAAAAATCTATAAAAATTACTGTTTGGCAGTTTTAAACGTTGACCTAGCACACATTTTCGCTATATTTTTTTTTCACAAAAATTTTATTTCTTACTTTTTCTGCTACCTTTTTTCTTTTGCTTATTAACAACTTTACTGAACCCTAAAATAGCCGTGATATCGCTGATGGTAGGTAACATCAGAATACTTGGGGTACTGATTGCGCGACTAAAATGGCTTTACTGCGCTGCCAAAAGCAGACCTTGTGGACTCGACATACATCCTACCGTGCAATCAAGGATTTTTTCAATCTTTGCCATAGCAAATATTATGGCACCATAGTCGTGTAAAGCTGCTGCTATACAAGTACCTTTGGCTACCTTTGTACTGTACTACTGGATATGTAACCAGTAACCAGTATCCTGCGAAAAAAAATTAAAAAAATTGAAAAAAGATTTTGGACAAGAAAACTTAAATTGTGGCAAAGAAAATCAATTTAGCAGTATTTCGGTCATTTCTTTGCAGTAATTCACTCGCAATAAATTGAACTTTTACGAGCGAATAATAGCAATTTTTTTTATCTTTTTCTGATTTTATTTTAAAATTCATTTTTCTTTTATTTTTATTTTTACTTTTATTTCTATTTTTATTTTTATTTTCCTGGTACACAAATTTTTTGGTTTGTTTTTGTGTAGAAACTATTTTTTGCTACATTCTTTCACTGCTGCGGGGATGTCTTAGTTAGTGTTAGTACTACTCTACTTGCTCTGGGCCAGTGTAACGTCCACATACTAATGCAGTTAAAAAGTAGTAGTAAAAATAGTAGTAATGGTGAAAAAGGTGCAACAAAAAGTGCATCGAATGCGGAAACTGTGCGGTTGCAATGTTGTTGCTAATAAAATTTTAAAATGCCAGACCCGTTCCATTTCTTTTTTCGATTCGCAGTTGCACAAAATTGAAAATAAAAAATCGCATTAGCTTGTAATGGCCACGAAATCGTGTTGTAGAAGAAAAATAATAACAAAAACAAAAACAAAAACCAAATGAAAATGAAAACAAAAACAAAAATGAATAAGAAAAAGAAAAATAATAGTGAAAATAAGAATTTTTCAAAGAAAGTTGCTTAAATAATTGCAATTCCGATTACATTTCAAATCACTGTTTTTGTCTAAAATTAATTCCAGATTTTTACTTTCTCATTTGAATGATATTAATTTCTTCCTTCGAATTTTTATTCGTACTGTGATTTGCTGAAGTGATGAAAATACTTGCAAAATAATATGATTAAAAATTCAATAAAGAACACGATGGCATATAGTTTAAGTTTGCTGTCAGGCCAAAAAAGCCACCCATAGACCATTAAGGTCAAAGCCCACTTGTAACGCTTTTGAAAAACACGTGTTAAGATTAAAGCTCCTTTCAGAGCTACTTACAAAACAAAAGGTCCTATTAGTACATATAATTTAGAATATGAGAGACTCAAAATAAACTATTAATATTGTTATTTAAACTATATTAAAGCGAATACTTTACCAAGATTGAAACTAACCTTACTTAAGTTTCAAATAAGCGATCAAAACAGTCAAAATCTACTCTAAAGTTTTAAAATTCAAGGAAGGATTTGGATTTTATCAAGCAGCTCTGAGAAGACTTTCAAGGTGCCATGGTACATTAGAACAAACGACATCCTCAGGGACCTCAAATTTGAACCGATCAAAAAAGCCCTGAAATTATTTACCAAAACCTCAGAAGAGTTACAGGCTCCTCGAGGAGGTAAACAATAATAAACAATAATCTAGTCAAGGCGTAGAGAGGGGTTTTGTAGAAACCTCGCAGTTAATAGAGAGTAAAAGTGCTTAGCGCACTGACTCAACTAGCTTCAACATAATAATAGAGTTGAGTAAAAACTAAAAATATGTGTAGAAAAATATAATATCAAAGTAGACTTTTCTTAAAACCGTAAGTATAAACTCTTCCAATGTTAACAGTGACAGGTAATTACACTAAAAGTACAATACATTCTTTCATGAAATGAAATTGCTTTAGAGAGCCTTGGTCAAACAATGTTTGCAAAATTATAATAAAAATGAATTTTGACAGATGATAATCTATAGTTGTTAAAAATCTAATGTTTCTACTGTCAAAAGCATCCAACAACGTTTACAGCATGAAAAAAATTTAAATAAAAATGCACAGTCTTACTTAAGATTATTAAAAATCTAAAACCCAATAAAAAAAAGATAATAGTGCTAGGTAACTGCACTAAAAACACGAAATGAACAAAAATGATATTGCTTTCCAATACCCCGACATAAAAATGTTCAATGTCATAAGAAATAATATTAAAAATAAAATTTTGACACATAAAAGTTTTGAGTTTGCTCATATCGGATGCCTTGTTAGTCGTAACCACAATGAAGTTGAAATCTTTAAAAACCAAGTTAATTTATATTTCCGCAAACAAACAACGAATTTATGTAGTTTTGCCCCTGTACCCCGAAGCAATAAATCAATTTGTGATACGTACAAAATTCGTATTTTCATCACGTATCCAGATACGCAAAAGTCACCTGTAGGCATTTTCCTTCATACTGCACCTGGGATTTTTATTAAGTACGCATATTTACACAAACTCGCATACAGTCTCGAACTCACACATTTACACTTACAGATACATAGATACATAGATAGAGAAAAACTAACATTAATTTAAGAAAGTTTTACACGAAGGGGCGTAAATGTCTATAAGTGAACTATATATCAGAATATTTATGCGTAAATGATTTAACCCGAAATGTTAACATTTTATAGGTTGAAAACTTATGTTGTCTGCATTGTAAAATTTAGCTTTGAATAATTTACTGAACTACAAGAAGTAAACAGTAGACTTTTCGGTTAAGAAAATATGATCAAAATTTTACATAATTTCCAGAATATTGAAAATGTATCGAAGAGGTAGGTGAACGTTTAGTTTAGTTTAGTTTGACTTCACATGCACTGCGCCACTTCACCGTATTTGCATATATCGTTTTATGTTGTGCGTTGTTGTTGTTGTTGTTGTATACAAATCAAGGCACGTATCTATCACAACTTGTATCTCCGCAAACTAAAAGATACACGCCGGTACACACAATATTTAGAACATTTAGTGAAAGTAGTAAAATTTATATATTTGCGTTACTATGTAAACACGCAGTCCTAACAACTAGAATCGAAATCATGAATAAAATAAACACACTGACAGCTCACAGTGCATTCATCGAGCAATTTAGCAAAATCCAACTTAAAAACGCTCGAATTTATGTTAGTTGCGTACGGCAGGATGTGCTCCTATAGATTCATGCTCGGTAAGGACGACTTTGTTATGTTAAATGCTATTAGTATGTGTAACTTTTCGATAAAGGATTGAAGTGAAAATCACTTAAATATATGCAAATATGTAGGCATGTAAATATGTTTCACGTTTTTCCAACTCCTCCATCTTATTTGTATTGTATTTCCATTCGAGTTTTGAGTTTATATTTATGTTTTAGAATGTATCTGTTTGTGTTTATGTTTGTGCACCTACGAATTTACATAAATGCGGGTAAATAATCAAAATTTTAGGTTAAGTACCCGCAGTGTGCGTTTCGGTTCTGCGAGAAAATTGCTTTTGCCCATTTATCAAAAAAGTTAACATTTAAATTGAAAGCTAACCTAGTTTAAATAATTTTGCATTTTATTGGGGAAGTGAATATATAATTTCATAGATTTCGGTTCGTTAGTGAAACGGAAAATATGCAAATAGTCCTTCACATGCGCAACTGCTCAAGTTTACTTAAAGTTTGTGACTTCCAACCGAAGGCAGTGAAGAAAAATAAACTGACTTGACTGACTTAAATAATTTGAAACAATAAAGATTGAGATACTAAACATTTTAACAAGTATTGCGCTGAATATTATATGAAGAAATTTTTATGTAATTGTTTTACAGTTGTTAATACATTATTTAATTTCATAACAAGCTTTTGTTGTTATTGTTATGAATGTACTGGTTTATATCATATAATTAATTGTAGCTATAATTGACAATTGACCAAAAACGATAACGATTTTGCTACCTGACTGAGAGCATTGAGTAGTGACAATTGATAAAACATGGATCTATTACTTCGTACCTGGGACAAAACAACAAGCCTGGGAATAGATGGAGCCTGGGGGTAGTGTTTTCAAACAATCACGAACTCAACAATCGACTGGAAAAGTTTTGGGTGGAAAAGTTTTGGCTCCTGTAATTCGGAATTCAGGTGGAATAATTTTCATAAACTATTTGGAAAAGGAAAAAACAAAAACATCAGACTACTATGGCATATTATTGGATCGAATAAATGATAAAATCAAGAAAAAACGATCACATTTGTCGAAAGAAAAGGATGAAGGATAACGCAACCGCTCACACGTCAATGGAAACCGTAGCAAAATTAAATAAATTGCGGTACGAATTGCTTCCTTACCCACCGTATTCTCCAGATTTGACTCCCAGTGACTATTAATTGTTTCCAAATTTGAAAAGATGACTCCAGGGAAAGAGATTTGCATCCAATGATGAAGTGGAATGGGAAACTGAGGTATGTTTTGGAGGAAACCATAAATCGTATTATTTTAAAAAGTATCCATGTGTTGAAATATCATTACACTCTGTTTGACGAGCTAAAAGGGAGCATAAAATATAATTTTTCAAAAAAATGCATTTTTAGTATTTAGGTCGGAAAATTATCAATCCATCTAATATTAAATTTCTTTACATATAGAATACTTTTAATCTTTTCCAAATCGCACTCAACTATTTCAATTCGGGTAACGGTTCTTTGTAGAAAATAATTTTCTTTTCCAATGATATATATATATAGGGATGTTTTTGAGTCTTCAATACATACTTTGTATTCGTCAGTCAAAAGTTCTAACCGATTATTGATTATCGCTCCAATTATTGCTTTCAAATCTTATCCGACCAGATTTAGAAAAAATTGTTTCTTTTTCTATGACTAGTTCGTAGCTTTTGTACGAATCAATAATTTTTGCAACCTCCAAGAATTGACTGCGGCTCATATGGTTGTCTTGAGATGACCTCCTATATGAAGAGAAACACCAAGACAGTCCAAACCGTTTGTTTTTCATTACCTTCAATGTTCATATATTCGGAAACTCTGATAAGAGTGATGTCAGCTAGCTGATTTAGCTCGCCAATTACCCCTCTATTTTCTTTAAATAGTTTTGAAGATATGATGAAAAATACAGCGGCTTTAATTATCGCTTGGTTGTCAGTAACTAATTTCAACTATACATTTGTCTTTGATGTGACTTATAATTAATTAAAGAGGTTCTCTTACTATCATATTTAATAGCATTGTCGAATCTTGGTCTATGGTCAGAGAAAAGTTGAAGTTCGGAAATTAGTTAAAATATAGTAAGGACTTAACCGCAAGCAAATACAATAAGTTATAATGTAATTTTATATTTAAGGAAACATATTATAGTAAGACGATAATATTAGGTATTTAAAAATACAATAAAATAATTTTTGAAAATATTCAATAGACCGATCGTATTGCTTACCTGAATATTTTTTAAAATGGAATTAAATCGAAAATTTTTATTGTTTTATTGTATAGTATTGTTTAATATGCTAAATTATAGGGTTGCTGTATTCGGATATGAATTTGTTAGCCTAAACCAAATTGATTCAAACTAATAAAACAGATTTTTCTGCAACGATCTATATTTAGAACGTCCCCCAAGTCCATTAGTTTGTAAATCAATCCTGCTAGGGCTAGATAAAGGGGCAGTGTTAACTTTTCTCTTCTTTTGCCTTGCAGATTCTACATTTAAACCTAAAGATGCCACCTAACTTAAAGGGACATGGATATTTTTTAGCCAGTGACGCTTCAACTCTACATAAATGCTTATCCCTTTGGTCCTTGCTTTGCACTTTCATCGGATTTTAGAACATATTCAGTTCTACATATTTTGTTTATTAAAAAATAATAAAATAAAAAAAAAGGTTTTTGGAAACAGTTTCAAGTTATAAAATAATATCTTATAATTATTAAAGAATACACTAAAATGAGTTATTAAGAAACTTTATTGAGACGATGGTAAAATAATGCCTTTCGACATGGAATATAAAAAGAGTTTAAAATTTTTTATTTTACATTTAATAATTAACATAATTTATAAACTTATAATTTTTAAACTCATAATTTAAAATAAAAAATCATCTATTAAATATTAAGAAACATATATAAAAATTAATTTATATACGTAGAAAGAAATGCCAATTTTTTTTTTATTTTAATGTGTAAAATATTCTCCATAAATAAACAAGAAGGAAATAATAATAAATAAAAAATATTTTTCGACGTACTTATTTTATTATTCAATGTAATGAACAGTAAAAATGAAAATAAATTTAAAATAACAAAAAAGAAAAACACAGCATTCAATATACACTCCACTACATAGTAAAGGATAATATAGGGTGTATATGAACAATTGGTGGGAGCAAATTTATATGTGTGTGTATTTTTGCATACAAGTAATTTATATGTGTATGTAAGTAAACTACAAAAATTCAAGCGGACGCAGACAGACCATTGGCATTCAAATATATACATGTGTGTATATATGTGAGTAAGCTTGTATGTAAACATAATATAAAATTTAATGCAAATATCACTGCAAAGAAAACGAAATTTATTTTAAAAATCAATAAAGAAGAAGAAGAAATTTGGTTTTGTTGCTGCTTTCGTTGATTTTAATAAAGACGAACACAAAAAAAAAAGTTAAATTTATTTACAAAAACACACATACACAGCAGCACAAAAATGCATATGGAGTTGTGTGTAAACTTTACCCTGTCCAAGTGTATGCAATTTAAATGTAGTCTTTTCACTGCAAGTGTTTGTGTGCATGAATTTGTTTATTTGTTGTTGTTGCTGTTTTTTGTTATTGTTTTTTTTTTGTTAATATTTTATTTTTCATATAAGCACTTAAATATGCTGGGAAACTTCAATTTTCTTCACTGTGTGTTTGTATATTTGTGGAATATTTATGTTATGTTTGTGTGCATGTATGTGATTTACTGTTTTGCAGTCATTTCACGTGAAATCAACTCAACTCAAGCAAAGTCAACTCCTTGGAGAGGTAATTTATTTTGCATATTAATGGAATGGCAAAAACTTGATGGTGGTGCGGGTTAATGGTGTAAATTATTTCAATTTTTTATTTCATTTTATTTTTTTTTATATAGTTTTTTTTTGGCAATATTTGTGTGCATGTAAAGCGTATGTTTTACAGTTAATGTTATTGTAGTTGTTGTTGTTTTTTTATTGTTTGCTGTATTTGTGGGTCATATTAAAAGGTATATGGCAACTTAGCCACTTGAGATACAAATCGTTAAAAATAATTTTTATTTGTCTTGCTTTAGACAAATGTAAATTTTACAAGCAAATGTTGTTTTTTTGTTTGTAATCACAAAAAAAAACCGAAAAACATTAGAGATACAAAATCGTTCAAACATACATTATGTTATTTTTCATGCAAAATTTTGCAAAAAAAATGTTTCGATAAAATTTTAAGATAATTTATATTAATTTTGTTTTATTTTAAAGTATTCTTAAATTCAACATATATGAAAAAGTTTATTTTATTTAATGAAAATATATTTTTTTATTACGAAGTTAAAGCCAATATTACTATATTATTATAACATTAATATTATCGGATAATAATAAAAATATAAAATAGTGTTTTTATATATATTTTTAAAGCTTTTAAATTTTTATTTATGATTTTAATATTACACACCTGTTAATATAAATAAATATATAAAAATCAACAAAAAACAAAAAAAAAATAAACAACATAAGGGAAATGATTGCGTTTAATATTAATATAGGTGTGAAATCTCGAAGCGCACTTAAACTTAAAAACTTTTGCTGTGTACACTTTCAAGTGTTTATATTTATTACACACGGCAGTATGTATATGTGTGTGTGTGTACGCATCATTGTGAGAGCGTTTGCTGTGCATAAAAACGCAATTGTATGCGTGTCAGAATGTTTAGTGTACGAACGAAGTGAATGCCTTGCACTAATGCCTGGAATTATGTGTAGTGGAAATAAACAAATAACTACACACACATACACACACACACACACACACGCACGCACGCAAACGAAAATGCACACAAATTACAACAGAGCAAACATAAACGCAAGCAAATTGTTTATGTTTAAATATTGCCAACAAAAGCAGTGTTGCCATAAGATTTGAAAGTGTGTCATTGCAGTTGAGAATTGAAACCGTTTTTACGAAATTGAAAAAGTGCACTTTTGGGGGCAGAGCTTTAAAGGAATGCGTACCGGCAAGGCAAGAGGTTTCAGCTGAAATTTATATAAAAGTAAGTTTGTTTATTATATATAGTATTTTTTGCTTACACTGCAAAGAAAAAAAAAACGAATAGCTTACAAAGTTTGCTCTTTGGAATTTAATTGAAAGCGGAATTTAAATTTGTTATAAGATTATTTGTGTGGAAAATTATTTTATGTTTTCTAATTGAAATATTTACAAACAAAAAAAAAAAAGGCAAAAAACAATTTAAATGTATTTACTTAGAAATTTAAGCATATACACAAATTTAATTGTTATTTAATAAACATTGTAATTAAAGAAAACAAATAATTAATTTCATTTTAATGATTTCACCAAAACTGGGTTGCACTGCTTAGTATTTTGGTATTTCAACAATATTCTATGTTGAAATACTTTACTCATACATACTCACATACAATAACAGAACAGTATTTGCAATAAACCAATAAATTTCGATTTGATTAGAGCTTACCAGTTCACCTTTGGTAGAGCCAGACATACACAAATTACAAATTCCACAAAAAAAAAACAAAAAAACAACTCTGAAACCTAACACAACCTTTTATGTAATAAGCACAGTAAATCGGTGGCGAAAGTATTCATATATAAATATACCATATATATTATTTTAAAAATATATACAAGCACACATACATACGTAAAATGTGTTCTTTTGTAAAATTTTGACTTGTATTTACAAACAAATTTGATTCAAAATATTCGTTAAGTGCGTATGGAATCCTTGCAAAATTCGGCTTTGCCAGTGTGCACGTGTGCGTTACATTTTCCTGGAAAATGTCGGTTGAAATCTTGTAATCCCTTTAAAAATTTTTCGGATTGTGTTAAAATTTTAATAGAAAACCATTTTGTGTGAGGATGAAATTTTGTAAATATCTTCAAGAATTTTTTTTTTTTGTTTTTGTTCTGAATGTATATGCAAATGTGCTTTAATGTTTTTATATGAGTTGGAATAAATTGAAAATTGGTTACCATTGTCAAATAGGAAAAATAGAGTTGTTAAAAATAATAATTGTTTCAAAATATCTAGCATAAGGTAAACTAATGCTAATATTGTTTTAATTAAAAAGTTTCACTACCGATTGAGGCAGAAAACCATTACTAGAAAAAGGTATTGCAAAATGATAAATATTGGATTTAAATGTACTTCATAATAAAGAAATATTGCAAGAATTATTGTTCTAAATTATAGGCCCTAAATGGATTCAATTTATGTGTACTGTTTATTGAATTTTTAGGAAAAAAATTTTTTATTAGCAAATCTTTGTTTACGAATTTAATTACGATAGTAATTAAGAAATTAATTTAATAACATTTTTTTAAATTGGAAATTTGTGTACAGAGATTATTTTTATAGCTTAACTATTAACGTCCATGTTGTACGAAAAGGCATGGTCACGACAAACTTGTTCTTGAAATAGATAAAATTGACACCAGGAAAAAGAGTCTTTAAAAAAAATGTCTTAAAAGCATAACATATGGGAATTTTACAGAATGAAAAAATTTGTAGTTGTATTTAGAAAGAGAAACCAATATTTTGATACTGTCCTAACTCAACCAAAAAATACTAATTAAGTTCTATTTACTTATATAAAAAAGTGCTTTAATAGAGCATAAAAAAATGTTTTCTGAAATCTATTTCTTCTTAACTCAATATCGAAGTTATAAAAAATCTACTGTATAGTATTATTATAGTACAATAAATAATTATTTATATATAATTTTGTATTTCGAAATTCTAAGGAAGTAATGACTGTGGGTTATTGTTTAATTTGTGGTATGTACTTCAAATTTTGAATGTTCTCTGAAAAGTGATATAATTACGATCAAAATAAAGTACAGTTTATAGAACTTAGGGCCATGTATACACAAAGTCATGTCAAATGTAAAACAATTGTTGTTTTCAATGCGAATTAAAAAATTAAGAATGAAAGAAAAACAAAATTTTTTTTTTGAGTTTGGATACGGTATAGAGTCTTCTATGTCTCTGTTGGTCAAAAAAGTATGGTTTTAGAAACAAGTAAGAAAAAAAAAGGTTAACAGTACCGCAACGATAAAGTCCACAAAATTCATTGATGTGTGCAGTTTCCAAAGCTAGAAAAATGAATAAAAATTGTAACTTAAACAGTTACAGAATAAGCCAGTTAATTGCCTAAGTATGCCAACGATAGCGAATCGTCATGTATCCCAAATTAACCTAACTTTTAAAAATCAGATGAATTAAAACGATGCTCGAATTATGACAAACTAATGTCACTAAATTAATTACTATGTCGAAATCAGAACTGAAAGAAGTCTGACCTTCTGTCATCCAATTGTTGGAACTCAATTTTAAATGAAAGAAAATTTTTCTTAAAATACTCAAAATAAATTTTTCTTTATTCTACTACTTTAAAATGATTAAATCATATTTTTGAATCTATAAATCAATTAAATTATTTTTTTCTTATAAAATACTCCTTTAGCTCTGCTTAATTCGTAATGAATAAGCAAAAATATTCTTTTTCTCTGTGACAATTTCCATTATTTTGATCAGAATCTAATGGAAGAAATTCAAGTAGTCAGTCTGATAGCTTTTTTTCCACGTTTCTATTTGTGTTCGATTTGTTTATCAAAGTCGAATCAATGGAATACTTAAGAATTAAAACATTTTTTGCTAAGTCAGTCAAAGTATGGAAAAAACGAAGGAAAAGTCTCCCCAAACAAATCATAACGACTTATGCAGGAAACTTAACTGTTACAATATGCAAAGTAATTTCCAATATTATTTTCGATAGAAGAAACTCAAGTACCAACCAAATCCTTTTTAGAGAGAGGAAAAAAAAGATGCAAAAATTTGGAAAGAAAAAACTTCCTGCGTTACTAAAAAATCTAAGAGTTTTACACAAAAATATTATAAAATAAAAATTTAAAAAAAAAAGTAGAATGAAATATGTTAAAAAAAAGAATACAAAAATAAATAGCATAAGAGAAAAATAAAAATTTATTGAAAAGTGATGAAATGAAATGTTTCCCAAAGGACCGCTTAAAATGAATTTTGTGGCGATTTGCATATTGCAGTTATTCCTCTCCACAAATATAAGCATCGAATATTTTACTCCAATTTTTCCGGTTTTTTTTGCCAACTTCATAACCCACTCCAATCCATTCCAATCTACACGCCAAGCCACACTTCGTAGTGCTGCTGGAAGAGCGAGAAAATAATGTGCAGGGTCAAAGCAAACATAAAAATTTTTTATAAGTACAAGTATATCCGTCCGTCTGCAAAAATGATGCACAGAGGATTTAAATTTAATCGACTGATTTTATATTACAAAAAAAAAACACAAAAATCTCGGAAAAAAGTGGCGAAAATATCAGCTTCTTAGCTATTTAAAGATGACTCTGTATATATTTGTGCATGGGAATAACGTGAGGATAAGAAAGCAATAAATTTTGGATTTTCTTCAAAACTGGAAAAAAATCTTAAATATTTAACAAGTATTTTGTATTTATTGAAGACAACAAAGAGAATGTTTTAATTTTAAATTTATTTATATAAAAGCAAAGTTTTTGTATTTTTAATACAAAAATTAAACTAAAATAGAAATATATTAAAATTTATGAATTTCATTAAATGGATCCTTTGAAGAGAACATATTTTTTGTAACTATATTTGCAAAAAAATATTTTTAATCAGAAGATAAATTCAGTAGAGAACTATTTAAATCCTGAATGATCTATGGGGTGTCACTCAAACTTTTATAACCGCAATGTGTGGGATTTGTAGATTTTCCTTACCATCTACTCATATAGTATTCAATCCTTAAGTGCTTCATAAATCCACTTCTGGAATGTAGTTGATAAGCTCGTATTTAGGTGTCAAGAAAGTCAAGATTTCTTGATATTTTTAATCAGAAGATAAATTCAGTAGAGAACTATTCAAATACTGAATGATCTATTGGGTGTCACTCAAACTTTTTCAACCGCAACGTAAGAGTTTTGCAGAGTTTCCTTACCATTTAATCATATAGTATTAAATACTTAAGTGAATCATTATTTCACTTTTGGAATGTATATGAGAAGCTCATAATTAGGTGTCAAGAAAGTCAAGATTTCTTGATATTTTTAATCAGAAGATAAATTCAGTAGAGAACTATTCAAATACTGAATGATCTATTGGGTGTCACTCAAACTTTTTCAACCGCAACGTAAGAGTTTTGCAGAGTTGCCTTACCATTTAATCATATATTACTGAATCCTTAAGTGAATCATTATTTCACTTTTGGGATTTAGATGAGAAGCTCATAATTCGGTGTCAAGAAAGTCAAGTAACTAGTTAGCGATCAGATTCATTTATTTCTCAGACATTGTTCTACTTTTGATTATAAGGAGGACTATAATCTTTTGCATGCCATAATCAAAGCTTTTTCAAATTAATTCAAATAAACAAAATATAATTAATAGAAAAATTAAAAACAATTAAAAATGTATCTATAAAGTTCCATGGAGTTTCGCCTAAACTTTTACGGATTTCACTGCAGATTATAAAAAACCGTAATCTACTCTTCAAAATCATTGTTTTGGTTTTTTGGTTAACCGGCTATATATTGTTTAGGCTTTTTTAAATCCATATTTATGCAGTTTGTTGCAAGAGTTCTTGAACTCATTACTCAGCATCTTTAGTTTAGCAAATAGAAAAATACGCACATACATTATTGTATCTCTCTTGTTATAAATCTTCTAACTGTGTCTCTATATATATAATGAGTATGGTATACTTAGTAACAAGCACATTATATGCTTGATCAACAAAAGCGTTAGATTCACTTAATATGCGCAGTGAGAACTTTACAGGTTCACCTTAGAGGTGGTAAAGATGCTAATTGACACCAACTTGAGTAAGAAATGAGAGTTTGAGTCACAAAAACAGCTTTTAATCGAATATCAGTCTGGGTTCTTGAACCATGAAATATAATAAGGCTTTATCGATAACTTAATTGTGTTTGAGTTAGCTTTGGAGATTATCTCTAGGGATAGAACATTGTCATATTTTACTTATCAATGAACCTTCCGGCTTACTGACAATTTTTAAAATATTGTTGGCTATTCTTATTAGTGTCCGTTTCCCATAGTGTGGCATATAGCTGCAATGGCAATTAAATCGCATAAATTTTTTATTATAATTCTAAGAAAGAAAATATTCTAAGAAATGTGCATTATTAATTCCAGTGTTGCGTGTGAAGAAAAAGTCTCTTGAAAAATATTTAAGGCAAAAGAAAAAAGTTTAAATTAAGAAATTAATTAATAGTAACTTTAACTTTTTCAAAACAAACTCACTAACTAAAAACTCTCATTAAATATGTGTGTGTCAGTTTTTCAATTAACCTGTAGAGCTTCATGAAAAAGTGGAACGTTTAAACTCTAAAACCGCTTAAAAATTCAATTAAAACTTTAACTTCTCCTCTAAAATATGAATTCATAACAACAAACACAACTACATCAGGACATGTATCTACTTTGAATAACTTTTTTTCCAGATAATATTTTTCATAAAAACATTTTTTTTGTCGTTGTAATATTATATATAATATGGAAAATATTTTTCTTATTTGCAGATAAGCCCAACTTGACCGAGTTTCGAAAAAAAAGTATTTAACAAAATGCTCTTTTCTCTTCACAGGTTGCAAAAAATATCGCACTAAAATCCTACTAAAACAAAAAATGGAACAACATGAAAAAATTAGAAAAGTCGGTAGTTGTAAAAAAAAGTATTTAGTTAGTAACAAAATTGTGTACATGAAGTTTGAAGTTGCCAGATTACACAAAACAGAACGGTAACATAGTTAAATCCAGGCTTAAAACTTAAGCAATAGAAGTTCTAAATGCGCAACTAATGAAGCTCAGCCTCTCATTAGTCGCAAAGGCGTTGAGGCAAATCTAATTGAAACTATTTATGCATTTTAAATGATATCTTTTTTAATTTCTTAATAAATATTCTTAAAAGTCATAGGAAAAGTATCTTCTTGCAATTAATATGGTATATCAATGCAATTTTAATATTAGTTCATTAACATAAATTACAGCTAATGACTGAATTATGCAAAGTATCTCAAATTTGCGTTCGTTTTTTGGTTGCCTGATTTCTAAATTGCAATTCAATTTGAAAATTACAAAACATAAACATTTCATTAAATTTCCATGAAGAATAAATGGAATAAAATTTGAAAGTTTACTAAAATCAAAATCGTTAAACATCAGCATTGGTGGAGTTTATTCAGTTGTGGCGGCAAAACTTTCTGAATCCGTCACTAATTCAATCGTGGTACGTGATGTGAAAATTCGCGCCAAACTACAAACAAACAGTTGCAGATACACACATCTAAATATTCCCCCCCCCCTTCCAACAAAAAATTTACAAATATTGCAAAATTCTGTTCTACTATCAAACTTTATTTAAAGTAATTTTTTCAATTTTATTTTTATTTTTATTTTTATTTTTATTTTATAGAATTTTTGGTCTCCATTTTAGGTGCTTATTTTATTTCCAGCTACAATTTTTTATTTTTTTTTTTTGCATCTGGCAAGTTAAAGATATTATCTATTCGAAAGATTGATAACCTATTGGCAGCACAATTTCCAAAGTTTATTCAAAATGACAAAGTTTTAGCCAAGAAATGCGCTTGGAATCGCGAGACTTTTGACTCAGTTTTGCTTTATAATGCAGCGCGTGCAGATGAGCAAAATAAATTGATTCCCTCTTTCAGTGTGAAATTTCTGTGAGGAATGCAGACTGGGAATTTATGCAATTTATGTTATAAATTTTAAACATACATATATACATTTTCATACATATATGAAAATTGAAAAAGAAAAAAAAATTTATTACATCATCGTGATTATAGATTTTTCTGTAGCTAGGCACAACTTATTTTTTTAAGGTATTTATTAATAAATATACTAATAAAACACTTGCCTTGCTTTAAATTAGAATGGACTTATAAATAAAATAATAATAATAAAAATAATAAAAATTGTAATTATAATAATTTTATAGAATATGTTAATATAATAGCATAAGAACGAATACCAATGATTGAAATAGGAAAGGTAGGTATTTATATGCAACTAAACAAGCGCTCAACTCAACTCAAATGTATGTGTTACGTCAAGAAAAATACGGTATATGCTCGTATTATTACCATTATCACTATCATAACAATTATAAAAATATATTAGAATAATCTTCATTATAATAATTATGCCAACATATACATTAATAAGTCTCTATAACTTACAGTATTAGACATGCCAATTCGCCAGTACACATTGCCTTACGTTTATAAAAAAGTGCTACAATATAGCATGTAAATGCCTGTCTTTTGATATCCCTTTAATCTTTATTTAATTCCGAAGGTATGGATATTCTTTTGTATGCTATTACGATGGTGTAAAATATTTTAATATACTACATTTTTGTATCGAAAACACATACAACACTATATTATTACACATACAATACATATAATATATATTATATATTTTATAATTAAATATCTGTATAAATCTTGAGATTACGATATTTGAGGTCATATACAGGCAATCAGATAACAAATGTGACGGAAATTTTGTACAACAGGCCTTTCATGACACGACCGTCCGTAAAACACGGCCCATGGCAGACATTGGAAAGGTTTTGAATATGAGAAACCTATTGAACTATCTGGAGAGTAATATAACTTATTCCAGTTAAGTGTAAAATAGTTTTGTTATAGTGTATAATTAATTATTAAATGAAATATTCTCTAGTTTTCTCCAACATCATTTACTAATTTTTTGGCTCTAGATGGCGGATAGAGGAAAACCTCTCAAAATGTCATTTTTCGCAGCGTCTGTTCACCAGGTAAGTGCGGCTGGAGCGGATGTCTGTCTTATTAATCCTTACTAATCCTAATCCTTACTAAGCCCCAGCTTTGTGATTTGTAGTATCGCATGGGAAATTACCAAACATGATCTCTTAAAATGAAAATGTAAATATGAATTCAAACAATATGGATGTTATGTTTCCAGGCGGTACTCGAGGCACTCGATACTTGAGAAATCCTCCCGCTCCGGTAGGCTCTAGAGATGAGAAATTTATATATTCGTAACAATAGGTATATTATAGCAAAAACTTAGAGGTCCCGTGCTCAACAAGGAGGTAAAAGAATTAAGAAGAAAAAGATTTAGCACAAGGAAATATTTCCAAAAAAACTTATTATGTTGGATTTTGACATTACTTAAAACAGTTCTAAGGTCAGTGAGAAAATTTGGTTAGTTAAATATATAACATAATTAAAATTCATTACTGTTTCAAATATTTTGTATTCAAATATAAACTTCATTTCGATGAAGGTTTTTATGAAAAACATCTGTATATATCTAATCTACTTACTGTGCTCAACTCAAAACTCTTTACATTAAAGTCATGTAATACTAAACCACAATATATTTTCGAATGGATTTATGCATAAATTCCAACTAACCGAAATACTGGTCCATACCAGCACATCGAAAATACGACTGTTATATTGAAATTTTCAACAAATATAGAAAGTATAGAGTAAATAAAATTTCTTATAAATGCTAGAAAATGTAAACATCTATAGCTAAATCTGTTTAAAATCTGGAATTTATATATAATTTTCAACATTATTCAAGTTAGCTAAGAAAATCCTTAAGTGCACCGCAATATCATTGATGCGAATACATTCAGTTTTAAAAATATTTGTTATCGGTCATGGAAAACAAAAAAAAAATACATATCTACAAATTTCTTAAGTGTGTTTTTCTTTGTTTAGATAAATATTTAGATATTTGGTACATGAGTGTGTAAGCTCAGCTCAACAAGAGATTTTTACGCTTTTACCGCTTCATTACCCTTTTAAAAACAAAATATTTTTGACCCAGTTTGCACTGTACTATACCGCATTGTGCATATAAATTATACACTCAAAAATGCAATTTCCTGTGAATGATTCTTCTTCCCGAACTAAAGAAACCCAAACTTCGAGAAATGAGACTGACAAATATACACTTATAAGAATACAATGTAGTATGTATTGATATACATATTCGTTAATGTACATGCTGTGGGTGTGTAGGTGTGAATTATAACTGTATTTGTTATATATCTGATGAATGGTGCCAAACAGTGTAAAAGCTTTTCACAAATCCTTCACATTTACTCTAAACCATCAGTTTCCCAACACAGCATCAACACAAATACCAAGCCCAAATGAAAGTAAACCAGTAAGAACTAAACTATACCCGCACTGCAATCCCATACCAATCCCATACCAATTCCATACCAAACCATACCGTGTCTATCTAACCCTTGCCAAATACCACACATGAAACTGATGACACACTCCAAAGGCGTTCGTTGTGCATTTCTGCTCGAATAGGTTTTTGCATATCCACTTTCATCCACAACCAAGTAAAGTGGAAAGAAAGTCCTTTACTTTTTTCCCATGCATACGTTCATATATTCCACTACGCGCTGATGGTATACATCATTGTTGGCAAAATTTTTTAAAAACTATAAGTATGCACACATGTGTTTTAGTGGATATGCTCTAGGTGTGGTACTTTAAATCTCCCAACTCCCAGCGTGGAGCGGCAACACGGAACAATAGTACCATGAACAAGAAAGGAAGAAGCATACCATTTTTAAAATTATAAACGCGTATAAGATCAACTGAAGAAATGTTGCAATGCGCTGCTGCTTATATGTTATCTCGGTATTACCCGAAAAGTAGGAAAATAAACAGCTGAAAAAAAGTATCTGCACGCCGAACACGTTTGGGTTTAAACCGTGCAGGAAAAAAAGTACGTTTAACAGTTTATGAACCAAAAAATATGGCCATTGACATTCGATTTTATTGTTACTACTACTACCGTGCATGTGAGGACTTCTCGGAATGGATGTCTCAATATGAGTTAAGCTTCTGGGGGTTGTTGTGACAGACATATTTCACACTTGAGTGCAAATTATTAGTAGCGCCTCATAAAGCAAACAACGAACTTTTTACTAACCAACCAGACACAGTAGAAGTAATACATACCTATTATTTATCTATTCCCTTTGGTATGTAACATATGTACTCACAATATTTATTTGCTTTTCTAATTATATTTATGCATTTCTATATTATCTATGAAATTGAAAAATAAATAATGCAAAAAAGTTGAAATAAAATATTGGTTGCAACTGAAGGGAGTAGAAAAAAGTAGTAATAGTAGTAGTAAACGTACTTATAAAGAGTTACTTTTGCACCTGTACAAACTTTGTTAAGCTTTGGAACTTTACAAAAATTTACGTAAATCATAAAAAATATATGCAACACATACAGCATTTATAACTTTTTAGATGTTTTATTAGCTTTTATATGGTTTACAGCTCACATGAGTAAAATATAAAATAGTCTCAATATGTGGCACACGTAACACAAAACTATACAAACAACAACAATAACAACAAGGAAAAATACCAACAACAACAATAAAAAAAACATTAGTTTTGTAGGAGAAAAGATACTTCAAAGTCCTCACCTACAGAGAAAGTTCTCATGGGGAACACTGCTAGTACAAGTACGAGAACGAGTACTCGTGCAGTTGCAGTTGCAGAAACCCATTTTGTATCTACAATTTCACAGTTTAACTTATATGCAACTGTGAATATTTCTTGCCTCTTTGGCTGCATAAATAATGCAACAAAATAACTAAACAATATATAACAACAAATTGAAGTTGAAAAAAACTAAAAGGAAAACATTTATGCAGCTTATTAAAATACTTTCCTTAAGCGGGCATGAATAGTGCATAAGTTCGGAACAGCAGCTGGCAGCTCCATCCGAGTATTTGGTACCTTTTATTGCACTTTTTTACCAAATGTTGCCACTACTATTTCTACTGCTTTTTTCCTACATTTTAAGGATTTTAGCATATATGATATGCAGAAAAGTTTTCGATTTTATCTTACAATGCAAGAAGGCAAAGTAAGGCAGGAACTGCTTTATATGCTGTATATATCCTTTTAATATGTAATATTCAAGTTTTGGCTATCAAAAAAGATTTTTGGCGACTTATGTTTACTTAATTCATAATTTATTATATTTAAAATAAAAAAACTATAGAGTTTAATAAAAAATTTAACATTTTTCAATTGCAAGATTTTGAAAGGTTTTTAACTAATTATAATCTTGGCCAAAGGTCGAAGATAAATCACTCTAAAAGAGAGTAGTGAAAGAGATAGAGAGTCTATAATACTCTCTTTCTCTGAAGAATAAAGTAAAATTTTGCCTAAAATTTGTTATTTATTTGATTATCCCATGGATTTATCAACCGGTGTGTTATAGGAGCTTCTTTTTTGTTCCTATTTTAAGACTTTAAACAATGTCTTTTTCTTTATTTAAATCAGAAACTTCCTTCAAATAATAACATTTATTCATATTATATTTTTATATTTACTGTAAGCTAAAAACTACCGCGATGACTAACATATGATAGTCATTTGCCGGTAACGTTAGCCATATTACGTACTAATACGAATATAAGAACTAATGGATAGAGTGTGCTATGGTTAAGATCTCTATAATTGTAAGAAAAAACATCTTGCAAAACTTCCAGGGAAAACTTCACTAAAACCTCTTTTACTGTTAGTATCATGGTTACATTTTACAATGGTGTCTTGTGTGATTTGGATTCTACCAATACGTTCAGGTATAGAGTGTGACAAGGACACCTTCTATGATTAAAATGAGCATAAGTATGTAGGCGAAGACCTTTATTCTCATCTCGAGAAAGCCATTGAGACTTTCACTACTGTTAGTAATTTACTTAATGATTACAATATCAACTTGTATGGTTAATAAACCGGTAAGTACATTCAAATAATTAATAAGCATAACGTGAACATTTTTATTGGTTAAAATAACATTCTCTGTAGAAATGAAAACGCCTCCAATTATGTTGTAATGTCAGAGAACTATTTCTGAAAGATGTTTAAATCTTACACAATGGCTTTCGCTACTCTCCACATACCGCAAAAAATAAAAGTCCAATGATTGGTGAATAACATCATTCCAAACAGACCCTTTGCTTTAGTTAGGATAATTGTAGACTGATCGCATTCAAAAAATTTCTCTGTTATGGTTCAGAAACTCAAATCAAACTACTTAAGATTAAAGATGCGGAAACTGTATTATTCCAAAAACAAGTCCAAGCCTTTTATCCTACCCATAATGACAAATAACTTTAAAAATTTAGCAGTACAAATCTGCTGCTGAATCGACTATTCACTTAACACTGTCAAAATAGCAAAATATAGACTTGACGACATACTCATACTGAACGAGAACTGTATAGATAGCTATAAAGGAGGGTACGCTAAGGATGCCATTCTACTAACTGAGGAAATCGTGTTTAAAACACAATCTAATTCCATATCGGTAAAGAGTGTTGTGAGTAATCTTTCTATTAAGGAATATAATGATTTATATAAAACCGCTTTAACACTTAAAACTAGTAATTTCATTCAATTGTTGAATTTCTACAACAATTGTATGGACTTCATTCTTTAAAAATAACCTATTGTAGAGTATATAATCATTTAACTTATCTTTTCATATCGAGACACCTAAAAGTGTTTGTGCTATTGGGTGTAAGTATACGCAATAAAATGTTTTAGAGCCTTTAAAGATTTCTTAAGTAAATTACATGTAGTACCCGTATTATATATTTTCTTTATAAAATTTAATTCTTTTTTTGTAATTTTAAATCTGATAAAATTAAAAAATAATTGTGCTTTAAGCGAAAAATCATTATAAATATTGTAATTGCAGCAAATATCGAATTACAAGCCAAAATACATTAAAACTTTCTCTTAATGAACATTAATTGTTCTTGTTCTTATACACATTATTGCTTTCATGCACACACACACATCTACTTGTATTTAATTAAACATATAAACACAGACATATGTAAGTGTGTGGTGAGATACACCCATGACTAACACATTTTTCTTCTCCATGTTGATAATGCTTCTTTTCTATGGTTAATTTCAATTAAGTAATTACTTCCAATGTAACACAGATTCGCATTACATATTGCCTGAGAGCATGTTAAGTTATTTATTAGCAGATACTGTTACAAAAGCAAAAACACACAAATGCTATAAACAACAACAACAACAACAGCAGCAGCAACGAACATTTAACAGCAACAGAAATGAACTACACTAACACTTCTGCAGGGTGCAATATTTATTGTAATTGTCAACCAATAAGCCAAACAACATTAGTCGCACTCCAACCAAATTATGTCAAATTGAGTTTCTACTCAAGATCAATTAAGACCATTAATAGCAAAATTTCAACAAAAAGTAACTAATAAAAAAAAGGAGAAAATAAAGTAAGAAGAGAAAGACAATTAAGTACACAATAAGTTAGACAAAGTCCTAAAAAAATATAATTGATTTAATAATAATTTACCTGCCAATCAAATATTTTATTAATGAGTAACTATTAAAATGGCTTACTCGTCTTTTTGAGCTTGTAAAAAAAAATAAAATAAAAAACATTAAGGTAAAAACACAATTACAATTTTAAAATAAAGACAAAATAATGAGCAAAAAAATTTACAAAAGTACAGCAAAGCAAAAATAAATGTAAATAGCTTCATTAGTTATGAGCAGAAAAATTGTTATTTTGTACATTTTTAATTTACTAACAGAAATGCCCGCCAACAAAGCCAAACGATACCCCTCACACCACCAACTAATAATAATTCCAACAAAAATTGTTACAAATATAAATTGCCACCTTCACGACGACAACGCTGACACTGGTTGGGTTCAATTAATTGGCGTGAGAGTATTTCACACGGAATCATAACACCTTGCCAACACCCACCCACCCCGTTTCATTAAAGCAGGCAACAGCAAACGTTTTCTCTTTACAGTTTTTCTTTTTTTTTTTTGCTTATGCTTATTGGAATTTTATTACTGTTTTATTTTACTTTTTTTTGGTTGTTGTTGTTTTCTGCTTATATTTTGCGTTTCGTTTTTATTTAGCAGTTGTTTTTGTTAATTTTTTATTTTTAGCATAAATTCAGTATTGTTGTTGGTGTGAATACAATAAACTCTTGCAGACAAGCCGACGACATCGATGTGTCTGTGGCTGTGGCTGTGTCTGTGTCGATGAAAGTATTCCAAAGGACAAATAAAAGTTCATAATGATTAACAAAAAACCAAAGAGTAAAAAAAAATACAGTTGTAATGATCTCTTCTTTTGTGTGATGTTATACTTTACACGCTACGTAAATGGTTAGTGAACTTAAAGGAAATTTTTAATTATTATTAATTGAAGTAATGTGTGTACAAGTATTACATGCAAGAAAAAAACTTTGCAAAATTTGTTTTATAATGAAACATCTAAGCTAATGTGTGTATAACTAATATTTATTATTGATTCAAGAATTCCTACACCACTTACAAAAAATTATAGACATTTTCTTAAAATCTAAATTGACAATAACATATTTGTTGTGTGTGAGTTTGGTATATAAAAAGTGTTAATAATAAAAACTAGTTTTTAAAAAAAATGTATTATTTTAATAATTGAGAAATTAGCCCATTTCAAAAACAAAATTATTAAGAAAAATAAATTACAACGAAAAAAATCTTAAATAAATTGAATATATAATTATTCAATCATAATATATATTGTCTTAAATATATTATAACGTTTTTATATATTGCCTTTATTTTTATAAAAAATATCAAAAAAATGTTTGTTATTAAATTAAAACAAATTTCAATATGACTATATACATATCCTTTTAATTTTGGTTCTGTTTTATTAATATTAAAATTAAATAAAATTCAAAATTTCATATGCTGAAGACGCTGGTTAAAATTAACAAAACTTCAAGACCCAAATAAAATAAAAAAATTGTTTATTTTTATTTGTGTCCCAAGTAAACGACGAGAATAGCCTTATAGGAAAAGGAATTATTTTTTTACTAGTGTAAACTATTTTACGCTGTGAAACTTAATTACTATCAGAACTACATTTGCATAAAATCTACATGAAGAATTTTATTGTTCCTGTTGGTTTGTGGTGCTGCTTAAGGAATCGTGTTGAAATAACACAATAAAAATAAATTTACGTTTACTTATATATATACATATATATATTTATATGTATATATTAAATGTCATTTTAACTATAGGCTTCGAACAATATAGTATATGTAGAGAAATACCCTTAATTGTCGTTTTGCGCATAATAAGAATTTAAACAAATTATAACATTTCGTTTTGTTCACAGCAATTTAAATAGAAACTTCGTTTTCTCAGTACATTTTCCCCCACTTTCATTTCGCACCACGCAAAAACAAAATATAAAAAAAAACACAACAATAGTAGTGAAAGCAATAACAACAACAACAACTAAAAAGTGAAACTTCCAAAGCTATTTGCTGCTAGTTTTTGTTTTCCTCCTTTTTTTTTCCATAAAACAATTTTTATTTCTATTTTTTGTAGTTGTTTTTGGTACGTAACGTACACAGGTGACCAAGCTTTTGAAACGGTAATTAAAATGTGCAACTGACACGACAAACAAACCAATGACGAGCCAACTTGTTTTAGTATTGTTCGTTGTTGTGTTGCTTTACGTTGTATATTTGTGAGTTTATGTGTTAATGTAGTCAAATGTATTCGCACACAAGAAACTGCGTGCGGGTGTAAGGGTATGTGTGTGTAGGTGTTTTAAAATTGTCATTTATATATGTGTGGTCCTTATGTTTATTTGCATTGAAAGACATTTAAATGACAATCGTAATGAGACTTGGTTGAATTATGTGTATTTATGTGTATTTATGCGGTTGAAAAAATTTTTCAATATGGTCGTCGCACACGTTTGCAATTACACTTATGAGCACACACTAGACACTACCAAGCTTGATAATATTTACATACACATGCATAGCTGTGTGTGATTATACGCACAGTATGTGGCATTGTGTACATGTAACTTTATTGTATATGAGGCATGAAATACACATAATTGGATGGAAATTTAAATAATCATTTTTAATTAAATACAATTACAGTTACGAGATTTATTTTTTGGTTTAATATCGGAAATATTTATTGACTGCAATAACTGCAATAACTGTGATAAACCTATACGAAATGAAAACCAATTTAAATTGGCTTCGTTCTGTAAGTTTCGTGTTGATTTTGGTTTTAATATAGTGAATCAGTGGCAATGGTTGACCATTTCATTGGTCAAACGTGATTGAAGGGATATAGGAATTACAGAAATTTACACTCGATAGCATATGGCGAACCACATATATCTTGCAGAAGGATGAACCAAAGGAAAACTGAAAAATTGTGTCAATATCTTCCAAAAAACCATTAGAAAATCGGATGAAGAAATAATTAGAGTATCGTAATAGAAAATTGAAACTCCTAATGAAAGTACCTCCAGGCATCTTCAAGTATAGAAGCAGGCAGAAAATGGCAAACCACATATATCTTGTGGAAGCACGAACTAAAGCAGAAGTGGCAATCGTGTTAATATTTTACTGAAAACTTTTTAAGTTCTATAGCTGGTAATGCATATCGAACTAGATAGAACAATAAGCTGTGTAAGGTCATCAACGGCGACATTGATATAGTTAAGCGCAATAAAATTCAGCAGCCTCGAAAGCTTGGTCATGTCTTGCGAATAGGAGAATATAGTCGGGTATTTAGTACCCGATGGTATAAAATGCGGTGGACGATGCCCGCATCTTCAGAGGAAAATTAGGTGACCAACAATATGAAGGCGCTCGGTACTACCAACTGTCGACAGCGAGCGACTGATCGGGATGGTTTACTGGATTCAAACAAAGACGATTCATGTCTATAATGATCAACTCAGTAAGTAAGTTTTGGAATACAATTGACTTAAATTCATTAATTCGATTTTAAGTTATTATAACTTTTTCAACTAAAGTTCTTATTGAACATGTAAATACCCTGTATTCAAAATTGTGTTCAAATTTTTATAACAACACAGTCTAGACAAATTACTTAATGTTGTACTATATATATATACTAGTTCAAATTTTAATAAACAATTACTGTCAAAAGAAAAGTAATTGCAACGAAATTCTTATATATTAAAAATAACCTTGGCATTAACGTTTGAAATGGTTTATTAAAATCCTATCCTCTTTAATATTATTTGAATCAGAAACTCTTTGTGATTTTCGACATGGATGATATAAAATCCAAAGTTACAAAACCTAATTTCCAATCAAAATTTCAGCTAATCAAATTAATTTGTAATAAATATAATTATATAATTAAAGCATTCGATTAGCCAAAACATCATTTCATTCAAATAGTATTAAATAAAATATCATTTCACTTAAATAGAATTATAAATAAGTACAACACTCCGCTGAGATTATCTGTAAACTAATTTCGTTATAAATTTAAGTGGAATTAGTTAATTAATTTCTCTTTTATTTTTATACAAAAAAAAACTGAGTTGAAAATGAAAACCCAAATCGACCAATTCACGCAAAACTCTTGTAAAATTAAAATTAAAATTAATTTAATAAATGAACGAATGAAATTGCATTAATTTTACTAGTTGGAAAAAAAAAGCACAACCACACTCGTTACAATATACGTAAGTTAAATATAAAAGCCGCAAATGCATTTCATGCACTTAAATGCACTTTTAATGCTAAATATCTGAATATCCGACCAGAAGGAATCCACACCAATCGGAACCATTACTGAGATCATTTTTTATTTCCATTAAACTAATAAATATAATTTCGAATTTTATACATTACAAAAAACATATTATCAAACGAAATATATATACTGAAAACCGCAAAATTGTTAAATTAAAATGTTAATAAATTTATTTCGCTTATAACAAAAATTAGATGCTTTTGGTTAAAAATTATAAAAAAAATAAAATTCGTAATTGCAAATGAAATTGATTTTAAAATCATGAATAATTGATATTATATTCCATCTACATTGAGGAAGTGATTAAATCCATTAAGTTATTGTTAATAACACATATGTCATATTAGTGAAGCTATAAAGCACTTACAGCTCTACCTATGGTTTATCAACTACAGATGACAAATTCAGTTCGAGCAGTTGAATAAGAGTCCGAAGTCAACAAATTATAAATGTTTTAAAAAGGATATTATTCAAGACAGTGGTGCTTTAGAAAATTGTTTGATTTAAATATTATAATTTAACCACTGTCTAGAATAATATCTTTCTGAAAACGTTTATAATATGTTTACTTTGGACTCTGCAACCATGCAGCTAATTGACCTCAATTGCTTTTTCTGTATCTTATGTAGCTTTCAAATGGCAGACATATAATAAATTATTTAATAGCATTAATTAACGTATACAATTATTGACTGCATATGTTAAGTGAACTTAAGTGTCAATTAATTGTTATCATTTTCCACATCTTAAACTAGTCAATATTTTTTAAAGTCCACATGAGTCCTTTAGGCCAATTCTCCAAACAACAAATAGTTAATATTTAAATGAGTGTCCATTGAAATAACTCTTGTAAATTAATCCTGTGTAATAAACTAAGTGTGTTTGTGTAATTTACATATGAACAATTGTCCAAATGACACAATTTGATATTACACAAAATATCGTGTGTTGTCTATCTTTTGTTTAGTGAATTTTTGATTGTTTTATTTCGATTACAAAACCAGTAAATTTTTCGAAAAGTGAGCAAAGACATTATTTAACTAATGTTATCGTATATTTAGATAATCTTGAAGTTATCTAAATAAATTTATATACAAATAGTGGTACGTTGGTAATTAGTTATTAAATAAAATCGAGTAATAAGCATTCACAATGCAATATAATTTAAAGTGTATCACCATAGGGGCTCTTAAGAGAACCTGGTGTTATATATTAAAATAAAAAAAGTAATATAGATATAATTACATATAGCCAGAAATAAACTTAAGTCAGAGATCTTAACTTAAGTCAGAGATTTTAACTTAAGCCAGACATCGTAATTTTAACGAAGTCGTAACCGATCAAAATATTGGTTTTTTTCCGTATAGGTAGTTAGCTAGTTAAAGTGGAATAATGATAACATCCTTCTCAATTAGTTAAGAAATCCGTTTCGATTTTAACTTCCTCGTACTTATGGGTCGAAAGACGAGCATATCATTACCAGCCGGACGCATTGATAAATGCATGTATCTACTCAATACAAATGTTGAAAATATCGCCAAATATGTTTAAAAACAGGACATCCAAAAGTTTAAACTTTATACTAGACAACACTACACACAAACACATTAAGTGCTTCGGTGCCCCTTCTTTGAGTACTGAAAAAGATTGAATATGTCCATGTCGTCCTATAATCCAGTGCTCGTTAAGACAGTCATTAAACTAGATACTTCCAATTTACTTCAATGTACTACCAATGTCAGTAGATCTACATTTGGAGTTTAAGTGTCACTTAGTTCTTGACTTGGCTGCTGAAGAAATATGAGTCCAATTCCTATTTGCCTGTCGCAAAAAATGAACGTTAAACAAGTTGCGTCTATGACTGTCAGGAGAAGGGATTGAAAATAAAGGAACTATAGAAGAGGCGCAACTTTGGCTATGTTATCTGTGTATTCCTTTCAGACTGCTTTAATTTTTATTTGAAGCATAATTGGATTTACATGAACTTCAGATAATTTTTTATTATTATTAATTCTATATTTAATGTAAAAACGTATTATTATTTTTTACTCAGCTTTACACAAAGTTAATCTTATTTTAATAAATTTATTTTTGGTACTGATGTATTTATTCATTTTTGCTCTGTTTTAAGTGCAGATAATCGCATTTAAATATATTTATTTATAAATATATTAAAAATATATTTCAAACAAAAAAATTGACAATAAAAACTTTTTGTAGAAGTATTTACCTGTATCCTAGCAGCAACTCGTTCTCCATTGTAACGATTCGGTATAAACCAACCTTTCGTCGAACCGGTTACCAACACAATACCGAGTAAAAAGAATAAAATTAAAGCGGAAATAAGAAGTTTAGCACGCGTCGAAATTACCATCGCCATTTTGTTAAATTTAAATTATTTAATAAACCGTTTAATATTAACAAAAATTGCACTAAATTCAATTTATTTATATTAATTTGTTTTTAAATTTCAAAATTTTTATTTATTTCACTAGTAATTATGTAGAGAAATATTAATTTAAAATAGTTTCTTTTTGTTTATTTTTATTATATATAAACACATTTATTTTTTTATTTACTAAATTCTTCGTTTGCTCTTGGAGACTGTAGTTAATAATTAATCTATGATATTTATAATCTTTAAATAATTGATATGAATTAGTTTTAAATTTCTTTTTGATATGAAGTTATTAAACACTGCAAAAGATAGAATTTTTTTTTATAAAATATTTTATTTTGTTATATATAAATTTAAATAAATTTATATATAAAAAAAAAAATAAATAAATTTCTTTTTATACATATATCAAAACAATATATTTTTATATAAAAAAAAATATATATTTCTTACAAAAAAAAATTTATATAAAAAAATATATTTTATACATAAAAAAAGGTGTTGTTTTATATAAAATAATATATTTTTTACATAAGTTATAAATACATTTTTCAAATAACAACTGAATATTTTTTTTGAATAAAAAATAAGTATATTTTTTATAATTTATTTTTTATATAATAAAGCATATAGTTTTTAACAGTAAACATATATTTTATATACAAAAAAAATATATTTTTTAGACAACAAAAAATATATTTTTTATATCAGAAAATATATTTTTATATACAACAAAAAATGTATTTTTTACACAAAAAAAATTTATTTTTTATACAACAAAAAATAGGTTTATTATATCAAAAAATATATTTTTAAACAACAAAAATATATATTTTTTATACAAAAAACAAAAAATGTATTTTTTATACAAAAAAAATATATTTTTTATATAACAAAAAATATATTTTTATATAAAACAAAAAATATATTTTTTATATAACAAAAAATATATTTTTTCTATAACAAAAAATATATTTTTTCTATAACAAAAAATATATTTTTTTATAACAAAAATATATTTTTTATATAACAAAAAATATATTTTTTATATAACGAAAAATATATTTTTTATATAACAAAAAATATATTTTTTATATAACAAAAAAATATATTTATAAAAAAAACTATATAAAAAAAAAATATGTTTTTTATATAACAAAACATATATTTTTTATATAACAAAACATATATCTTTTATATAACAAAACATATATTTTGTATATAATAAACAATACATTTTTTTCACAAATAAAATATATTTTTAAACAATAAAAAACTTATTTTGTATGCGGCAAAAAATATTTATAATAACATAATATCGAAAAAAAAATTTATTAATGTTAAATCAATGCTAATATAATAAAACTTGATAAAACAACAAATTAATACCAGAAAAAAATAATATATTTTTAATACAAAATTAAACTAAAAGTGTTTATACTTAAACTAAATGAAAAGGAGCAAGTTTTTTTTCGCACTTTCCCGGGTGTGTGCCATCAACGTAATAAACCCATAATTTGCCAACAAATTTAAACTCATTATTCTGTGGTAATTGCAATTATAATGAGTAAAACCGCTTATTTTTTCACTCAAATGATTCCCAAGGTGTTTTATGATACTTACGCATATTACATGCGTTTAAATGAAATTTAAGCAATGTTATCAAGAAACCAAAAACAAAAACAAAAACATAAACAAAAAATCAGCAAAAAGCCAAACAAACAGCCTTGTTTACACAAACAATGGGAGGAAGACGACAGCCACAACAACAACAACAGCAATAGCAACAAAAAGTATTATGTTAGGCGTGATTTTATAAGCCAAGTTGGGAAGATTCAAGATTGAAAGTAAAAACTGAGATTTTCTGTCTTTATTAGCGAATGCCAGCACATGTAATAGACAACCTTGTTTTGTGAAGAAGCGCGTGGAAAGGAAAGGAAACACCAAACACTTTAGCAATTTTTTTTTATGAATAACTTTTTCTTTTGTATTTGTTTTTATAAATTTCATGTTAAAACTTTTCGCTGCTACTGTTACTGACGGTGCTGCTTTTTACTAAAACAACAAATATTTTCGCACATATTTCTTGCTACATTAAAATGGTGAGCAGCATATTTTGAACGGACGTACTCACACATACAAACGAGCAATTACCTATTTTTTCAATTTATACGCACGCATGTGTTTGTGCGCCTAAGTTTGTATTACAACCTATTAACCTTATAAACTCAATTTATAAGTAAAACAAAAAAGTTTAAAAATAAAGTAAAATCAAAACAGAAAAACAAAAAAAAATAACAAAAAAAAAAAATAAGGATAAAAACTTTAAGCATAAGATATAGAAAATGCAACATGCTCTGCTCTTTGCTGCTTCTTTCACTGCTACCCCTACCCTAAGTAAAATGCGTTGTTTGCTGTAAATTTATTTGTATGCATGTGTTTTGTGTGGGTGTGTAGGTTTGTCTGCTTACTCGAAGCTACACTATACTACAGAGATTTTTCTGTGAAAATGCGCCACTGAGCGTTGATTTAACTTCATTTCAGCTTGTTTACGTGTGTTTAACGTGGGTTAGTCAGTTTCACTTTAACATGCTCGCCAACACACACGCAGTGTTGTTAACATTTATTCAGCGATGTTAACGAAGAGCAGAAGTACGGGTACAGTAACTTAAATTTCGCAACACACAAAAGTTTTGCAGTAAAAATATTAAACTAAAATAAAAATAAACAAAAAGAGAAGTAAGTGTTTTTTTCTTTGCTTCTTGGAAAAAAACCCTTTAAGTGTAGGTTGAACAAGTAAAAAGTGTAGCCCCAGCATAATTACGATAATCGCGCAAGGTTACCTACCGCCAAGGCGCAACGAAAACTTGGCAGCCGGCAACACTGTAACTTCTGTCAAACTTTTACTTTGGGTTAAAAATTTGCCTTTTTCCTAAATTCTCTACTTTATTGTTGCCATTTTTTTTATATATTTTCGCTAAAGTAGGTACATAGCTTTCTTTAATTTGGCTCCATTTTTTTTTTGCAGTGTTTCAGTGTAAACTTCGCAGCTTAAACTTTGACAAGACTCAAGTTTCATAATAAAATTACCTACTTTTACTTTGAGTTTCAAATTCAGTTCGGTATTTCATTTAATTTTTTTTTCTTTTTCAACTTAACATTTTTGTGGAGTTTTTATTTTATTATTTTTTCTTTTCCTAAAATAAGCGCACAGTAGGTGTAAGTTTTTCGTGGAGTGGGAGTGAAGGCTATAAGACAAGAAGTAATGTCTTTCCTTAAATTAAGTACGAAAAATGAATAATGACTTTTTGTGTTTATATTAGCGTTAATACGCAAAAAGGGTTTCATAATGAAGATAATGACAAAAATGATTATCTTTTAATAAAATAAATGATTTTATTATTTTATAATAGGAATGGCAAGTATGGCAGGCAGTGCGCTGAAGTTCACTCTCTACTCCTGCAGCAATTTTCGGTACATGCCACTTTGCATATTTGAACCCTTCCTGGGTTCAGTCTGCTGACTGATTTTATATTCGTTTTTGGTTGGTTTGGATTTTATTTTTTACATTTTTTTTTTTTAATTTTTATTTTGGTCTAAATTGGAATTTTATTTTTCCCCTTTTCATTTTGAGAGTGACAGTTTGTTATGTGCTTTCGTTCTCTACTAACTTTTTTAGTCATTTTGATAACTTTTTTTTTTCGTTTTCTCATGCCTTTAACCGCTGTCAGTACGTATTAAGCATGGTTCTGGTAATTTGGTATTTTTTTCCTTTCCGGATTCCGGTATGGTTAAAGCGTCAGCATAGGCTAATGTGCGTTTGATCGATGGCGTCATATGTGCTTTTTTTTCTAAGTTGTTTATTTATTCTTAATGAAGAAAACTGATTTTCTTAGCAGAAAATAGAAAAAAAAAACAAAATCTTGTCAAAAAGTTTTACGCAATTAATTATATAAGCTAAAAATACTGATTTTTTTCTTTTTTTGGATTCTATAAAAATAGAATGTGATTAAGTCAGCACTTGATATTAAAGTCAATTTGCATAATTAGTATTTTTGAAACGTTCTCATGAGTTGAGACTGCAATTTATTAGATATTAGACATAAGACATTCGTTATGAAGTTTTGAATATGTAAACAAAGAGAATTTTAAGTCAAAGTATATTGCAACGAATATATAAAAGGAATTTATTTAAACATTTTTCAGTAAGCATTAACAAAATTAGATATATAAAATATTTACATACATCATAATGTAATACAAAATATTTATTAAAAAAATTAAATCAACGCCCTTACTTCATGTAGAGCGATACAAGACAAATTTTTTGATTCTAAAGTGAACTGCAATTGCTTCTAAAATTTAAGAAATATTATCATACAGGGTGGCTTAATTAAAATTCACCCAACTTCAAATACTTTTACTACCAAAACGAACTGCCATTGCCGCCTAAAATTTTAAAAAACTTTTGTTAGGACCATGTCATAAAGACAGCCATATAACGAATGGGCACTGCAATTTAACACTTCTCGTGACGAGAAGATATCAAAGAGAGTCATATCGCAATCTTCAATTTCTTACCTTCACTACTATTTGATTACGTTGTTCTTTGTCTTCATGTAAACGATATTTATTGAAGATAAAATCGGTCATTCATTATGCAATACGGTTTTGACCAATACGACAAGGCACAGAAATCCTCAGAAAGTGTCAGAAAGACACAAAATCCCATGACCAAATTTTAATCAAAATTTCTCTCTTTTTGTTCTAAATTTTTTTAATTAACTTTGAAAAAAATAACAATTTCAGAGAACAACTCGATGTGGCATTGACTGTCTGTATAACACGGACTACCTAATTCCTCATTTAAGAACTACTTGCATCACTTGAGTTACTCAATTGTGAGTCATGGTTGTAATAGTTCAGTAAGTAAGTAAGTAAATGAATAAGTAAGTAAGTTAGTAAGTAATTTATTATTTGAAAAGGGGTAAAGCACTGCGACCTAAAAGATCTATTAGAGCATTAGAGTATTTCTTCAAGTCCAATTTCCTTAATGTAAGACAGTATAGAGTCTATCTTTCCTACTCTTGAATTCTTATGATCCATACAATACCCTTCTAGGTGTTTCATCCGCTTGTGTATCAGTCATGTGCACTCCCTAAACATATGGTATTCAGTTCCTCTACTTTTTACAATATTTGCAGTCTGAGTTGTATTGAATTCCTAACTTCGTTAGATGATTATTCATTCTACAGTAACCGGTCAATAATCCCGAGCTGATTCTTAGATTAATTTTTTTTGGATTGTTCTTAGTAAGTATTGTATCACTAAGAGATGTAGTAAAGTAAGTTATGTATTAGTCTTGTATCTTATAAGTAAGTAAGTGTAGTAAGTAAGTAAGTAAGTAAGAAGTAAGAAGTAAGTTAGTAAGAATAAGTTAGTCATAAATAAGTTAGTCAGTAAGTAAGTAAGTAAGTAAGTAAGTAAGTAAGTAAGTAAGTAAGTAAGTAAGTAAGTAAGTAAGTAAGTAAGTAAGTATTTAAAACTTTATAAACTAAAACATTTTATTTGATTTCTTCCTATTATAGAAAACTCCAACAATATTAATTAATTACATAAGCAGAAATATTTTTTTTGAAGTGAGTTATCTATTCAATTTCCTTTTCTATCTTTCATTTCTTTTTGAAGTTATACTCTAACTCATTGCTTCACATTTCTACTGACATTAAAATATTTACTTTAGAAGGCAATCTCCCACTTAAATTACAATTTTAATTTGTTTTCCTACAAAATATTATAAATTTTGTATTTGTGTTTCTATAATTTATGTAAAAAATAACTAATCAGACTCAAGCTAAACATAAAATGATTATCTTTACTGGAGCAGAGCATATGAGCAAAGCATAAGCACGAGTGTAAATGTAACGTATACGCACCGTAGGGCAATTAGAGTAAGTAAATCTGTGTCGTAGCTGCTGCATAAGTTGTATCTATTTTATAACTTATAAAGCATAAGCATAAGTGGAAAATTATATTGAAGCATGTGTAGAAGCCTACATGACCTTAACTAACAACGAGTAAACAACACCTTAATTACCCACAAGAAACATGTAAAAGTGTAATTTAAATAAATTTATTATATAAGTTAGTTTTTGATGTTGTTATTTAGATATGTTTAATTATGTCAACATTTATTTCAAAAGCATTTACAAGCATAATAAATAAAGGAAGTCGGTATGTGAACATGTGTGTGGTGCCTACTGGTATGTTGATAAGTAAATCTCTCATAGGTACCGACATAAATCTAACGAACTTACAAATGACTGAGTGAGTTGGTTTGTGCGGATTGGTACGATTACATTTATGACATGTCAAATGTCTTTTAAACATATGTATATACGTATTTAATAAATATTAGAATGCACGCATAGGATGTGCATATTACTTGGGAATTGTAGTCATAGAGCACGCATACGATAAAGCAATAAAACATTAGTTAAATTTCTACTAAAGACCGCAGCAACTATACAGCTATATACGGAGTTATAATAAATTAACTGCAGACAGTGTGACAGCATGTAGGAACTGAAAAAATGAGCCTAAATAAATGACAATATAGAGTGTATTTATTATAAAAATATTTTTATATCACTTGCTATGGTTACATTGTTATTATTCTATACAGTATGTATTAGTATGTGACTGTATAACTTCTTGTAGTTGTCACAACAGTTATTGTCTCACATAAAACTCAACTCTTTACGTTAGTTTAACTAATTTATTCGTGCAATAAATTATTGAACCATCGGAGCACATGTTGAGTATGTAAATTTAAAAATAGAATTTTAATAGTCTGCAATAAAAAATACTATATGACAACATTTACAATTTATTATAAGTAAATGTATATCTACAACCTTAAGAGTTAATGATTAATTATATACATATACATCTCTTTGAAACCACTACAAAGGATTCTATATTTAAGCCAATTTTAGTTTTTGTATAATGAAGTATTTCGATCCTACTATAGGCTGCTTAGTTTACCCATGTTTTGTTAATGAAAACTTTTTTTATCGTTTTACAGACATGTGACCACAAATGAACTAACTGATTAGCTGACTTACATTAACGGTAATTTATTATGAAAAACGCTATGACATTGAGGATTAAGCCATGTTAACAAACGCTTTTCAGAGACATAAATTCATGGTAACGCATATTTTTAATACCAGCTTTTATGTTAGCGTTATTATGGGCTTTACTACGCTTTTGTAAATGAAACTCCAAAACCCTGAATAGACTAATTAAACTTTAGTGGTAATAAAGGAAAAATAACATGGTATGGTTGTTGCAGGTAAAGAAATAATTTAAATAGTTTTAAAATATATATTAAATTTATAAATAGAAAAATAAGTAAATTATAAATAGAAAAAATGTGTTAAAGTGAAATTGTAAAACTTTATATATATAACACTATATAAATTCAATAGTTACAAAAAATTTCTCTAAAAATAACCCACTTCTAACTAATTAAGTTCACAAATTTTATTTCTTAAGATAGTAATTAAGTCAATAATTAAATTAAGTTAGTATTTATTATAATAATAATTGAATCGATATTGTTAACAGTTTTTCTTAAGTATTTTATGAGTAAATTATATATATATATACACATTAAATTTTTTGCAGAATACAGTTTGTAAATAAGAAACATAAATGAGTTTTTATTATATATTTCAAAATACTGTATATATACATATAAAATATATTCTTTAGCATATGAAATTAACTAAAGGTTCAAAAGCACATAATTCGAAAACAAATTAATTAAATTTTTATATAATAGATGTTGTTACTGAGTTCTTTCTCTACTAAAATGTTTAATAAAAGATGGAAAGACTCAACGATATGCAGGCATTTGTGTGCAATCTGACCACGTACCGATAAAAGGAAATCCAAAATTGTCATTAATATATCCCGTACAGATCTCAGTATTTTGGTGGGTTTACTTACAGATTATAAGTAAGATTATATAGATTATATCTCCGTTTCAAACAAATCTGTCGCAGCTGTGGGGAAGACGATGAAAGTGCCTCTCGTTTACTATATTTTCTCCCCACTCATGCACGGCACCGACTCAATACTTTAAGAGCTCTCGTTCTTGAGCATCTTGACCAATTACCAGACCTGACATAAAATAGCATTTTATGCTTCGCCAAAGATTCTAGGTGGTTTTAAACCCAGAGTTTACTCCAATATATACGGTAGCACAGCGGGTAACACAACACTTTAAGAACCCTCTTTCTTGAGGATCTTCACCAATTACAGAACCTGACTTTAAATAGCATTTTGTGGTTCGCCAAAGTTTAAACCCTCAGGTTTTTTCTATATATATGGTAACACAATGAGTAACAAAATTGTTTATATTTCTAAAAATGTGCAAGCCGTTGAATGGTTCAGAGTATTTTCTAAACATTCTCTCAAAATTTGCTTTCATATGTTTTACTCAATCGTATCGCTATTAAACTAAACCCAATTATATTATTATATCCCGCCTTCAAAGTTACACAAAAGATATTTAATTGGTATCGAAATTATCATCATAGAAGTTGCAGATACATTAAATCAAACTCACATTTTCACATTAAATCAATCTCATGCCAAA